>NW_007234214.1:0-26307 GCF_000164805.1 Carlito syrichta | reverse complement strand
TCCAGTCTGGGCGACAGAGTGAGACTCTAACTCAAAAAAAAAAAAATATGGTACGTATACACAATGGAATACTACATAGCCATGAAAAAGAACAAAATCATGAATTTTGCAGCAACCTGGATGGAACTAGAGTCTATAATACTGAGTGACCTCTCACAGAAACAAAGATCTGACTATCACATGTTCTCACTCTTATGGTGGACCTTGAACATCCAATGTAATACTATAAGAAAATGATTGACAGTGGTGGGCAGCTATGGGGGGGAGGGGAAGGGAGATGGGATTAACAGTAGTAAATATCTGTCTGAGGATAGGGAGACACCTCTTATCAACAAGGGTGCCTAAATGAAGTATATTTGTATATCTAACCCTTAACTGTACCCTACAATAACATAATAAAAAATATTGATTAAAAAATCTATGTATTACATTTTAAGAATTCTTTAAGGTCAAAAGAAGTATACTCAGTGACAGGATAAAATTCACTCTGACAAGAGGGTTGAGGCAGAAATTTTTGATTCTGTAAGTGGAGAAAGATAATCTTGCCTAGGAACACAAGAGTTGAGATGTCCTGTGTTTATTATGATTGTCATTGATCACTTAAAGATTAACCTTCAACCGGGCTCAGTGGCTCAGCCTGTAATCCTGCGCTTTGGGAGGCTGAGGTGAGTGGATTGCCTGAGCCCACGGGTTCGAGACCTGCCCGGACAACTTGGCAAGACCTCATAACTACAATAAATCAAAAATTAGCCGGGCGTGGTAGTTCCAGCTACTTGGAAGGCTGAGTCGGAAGGATCACCGGAGCCCAGCAAGTCGAGGCTGAGGTGCCCGGGAGCAGCCACTGCACTCCAATCTGGGTGACAGAGTGAGACTCCAACTCAAAAAGATTAACCTTGATGGCCTACCTGATGAGTGGGCCTTACAAAATGTTTTGTTCAATGAATATGACCTTAAATAGATTTTACATAATTTATAAACACTCAAAAATCCAAGGATTTTATTTTATTTATTAATATTGCCAATATATTTCTAATTAATATATTTCACTGCTTACAAACATGTAGGACCAGATGTTTTAAGATAAATTATCAGAACATGCACAGTTCTGCTGAGAGTTTCTAGACATTTCAGACCCTTACAAAACCAAGTGCAATATACTCCAGAGATTCGAATGTTCGAAAAGTAGGGAAAATGTTGCTTATCAGGTTCAAGTCTATCATTTAACAAATAACAAAACAGAATAATTGACTTACCTAATCATACATTTAATCTGTGGTTCAGATATAGCTCAAATCCATAACTCTAAACGGCCAACTCTTCTTTCCTCCTCAGTGTGCTATTTTTCTGTTTTGTTTTTAAACCAATAAAACAAATCTGCAAAATTAGCTAATCAGAGCCTGAAGCTCAAAACAGTAGTCTGAGGTCCTGCAGTCCAAGTCATGGATCAGAAATTTGATGAGCAAGCAATCTAAATAGTGAGAAAAAGAAAAATTCAGAAACTGAATTGAGTACATAGACCAGCACTGACAAGATGACTGGTAGAGAAAGCTGCTCTTTGTTTTCCCTCAGTGGATAATGTTGGGGACCATTTACTCCTGCAATTTAGGGGTCATCAAAGAGCCATAGTGGGACAGGTACGTGGCCTGAGAAGCAGGAGTAAAAAGACCCAGAGCACATCTCCACAGACTGAGAATAATGCCCTGCCCAGAAACACCTTCATGTGTAGCACCATCTTCTGCCATTAAGTTGTAGTCACTTGAGTCCGTGGAGTCTGCAGAGCAGTGTAGGAATGTGACTGGCCACACAGAGGAGCACACTAATATTGTTAGATTTTAAGATATTTTTATTAAGCGCTCATTTATTTCAGAGGACTGTGCCATTTGATGAGAGCAGAATATTATTGCAAATAGTGGAAATTGTTTACTAAAACTTGCTCTGCGCTAAGGACTCTTCAAAACACTCCGTAGTGGCACACACTGTTGGCGGCCTGTGCAAGAGCCTTTTCATCTCCAGTTTGTCTTTGTGAGCACGGCCTACCTTCTGAGACACGGGGTAGAAAGGCCAGGTGTTTTTATTCACAGCCTCTCTTGTAAGTAGGAATGACCACGTGACGCAGCACATTGTAAGAATTAGCAGGTATGTGCACTTACTATGTGTCTGACACTGTTGCAAGTATTCACTTTCTCATATCTATAGATCCATATTTCTGTATTGGCATAAATATATAAAGTAATTAATCTTCATACCAACTCTCAATGTAGACACTATTATTCTCATTCTGTAGGTGAAAAACTAACATATGGTGAGGCTTGTATGGCTAGTAAGTTACCATATTAACATATGGTAACTTGCCCTCGTCACACAGTTGGTCAGTGATAGAGTCAGGATTCCATCTCCGACAATGTGACTCTAGAATCCCAGAAATCCATCTCGCCATAACCCTGAGCTTGGACTTTCCAGTCTTCAAAACAGCAAGAAATAAATTCCTGTTGTTTAAGCCACCCAGTCTTTGCTATTTTCTTATGGCAGCCTGAACTGCTGTATACTTATTTATTTGTATATGGAAACTCTCTCATGTCTCTTCTTGAAGCAGCCACTTGAAAATTGATATTAGTGTTGCCTATTTTAGAAATTCGTATAAATGGCATAATTCAATATGTTGTCTTTCACTCACTATTATGTCTGTGAGACTTATCTATGTTCTATGTTCCTTTTTATTGTTTGGTAGTATTCCACTGTATGAATACATCATAATTTTTCTATTCTCATGTTGATGGACATTTGAGTTGATTCCAGTTTTTGGCTATTGTGACTAGAACTGCTCTGAGCATTCTTGTATGAACTTTTTTTGTGGACATGAGTTTTGATTTCTCTTGGATAAATGTATAGGAATGAGATTGCTGGACCAAAGTACAGGCATGTTTTAGCCATTCTAGTGGATGTACAGTGGTATCTCATTGGAATTTTAGCTTATATTTCCTTGATGACTAATAACGTGGAACACTTTTTTAACATTACTTGTTGGTCATTTGTATAATTTCCTCTGTGAAGTGTCTGCTGTGTTTTTTGCCTATTATCAGTTGATTATTAGTATTCTAAAGTTGTACTAATTCGTTATATGTTCTGGGTATGTCAGACATATATTTTGCAATATTTTCTGTACATTTGTGGCTTGCCTATTCTCCTTCTTAATGCTATCTTTTGATGAGCACAGGCTTTAAGTTCTGATGAAGTCTAATTTATCAAATTTTGCTTCTACAGTTACTACTGTTGGCACTCTGCCTATGAAATCTTTGCTACCTCACATTATGAAAAAATTATCTTACATTTTATTTGAAAAGCTTTATGGTTTTCATTTGTAGAGCTATGATCTGTCTTAATATTAGCATACTTGAGATCACATTGTGTATATAGCTTTATAATGTGCCTCTACCTCTAACACTAGCAATGCATGCATCAATCTTTCCACATGTTGTTGAACACACTTCATCAATAATATTAGGAGCTATATGACTCTATGCCATGAATGTGCCACATTTTATTTAATGGTCCCTTTATTTTTGGACATTTAAGTTATTTTCTCTCTCTCTCATTATAAATATTTATAATAAAAATCTGTTTCTGCATATATATGTGCACTTTGGATTATTTCTTTTGAGTGCATTTCCAGAAGAATTACTGGGCCAAACAGTATGGGACTTTCTTCTTTCTTTCTTTCTTTCTTTCTTTCTTTCTTTCTTTCTTTCTTTATTTCTTTCTTTCTTTCTTTCTTTCTTTCTCTCTCTCTCTCTCTCTCTCTCTCTCTCTCTCTCTCTCTCTCTCTCTCTCTCTCGCTTTCTCTCTCTCTCTCTTCCTTTCTTTCCGTCAGAGTCTCACTCTGTCACCCAAGCTGGAGTGCAGTGGCACGCTCATGGCCACTGCAGCCTTGACCTGCTGGGCTCCACAATTCTTCCACCTCAGCCTTCCAAGTAGCTGGAATTACAGGCACGTGCTATCATACCTGGTTTATTTTTTTATTTATTGTAGAAATGACGTCTCACCAAGTTGTCCAGGCTGGTCTCAAACCCCTGAGCTTAGGCAATCCTCTCACTTTGGCCTCCCAAAGTGCTGGGATTACTGGCTTGAGCCACTGCGACTGACCAGTATGGAACATCTTTAAGATTCTTTTTTTTAATGATAAAGATGTGGGGTACAATTCAGGGTTAGGTATACAAACATTGATTATGCAGTTCCCTTGTTGATGAGGTATGCCCCTCCCTCCCCTAGCAGTTTCCTTCAACTGCCAATCCCATCCCCCTTCCCCTGACAGTTCCCCATTACTGCTGATTGCTTTCTTATAGTATTATAATTGTTCAAGGTCTGCTTATGAATGAGAACATATGGTACTCTGTTCTTTGTTTCTGTGATAGATCACTAGACATAATATCCCTACATGCTTTCTAGAAGACATGTGACAAATTAAATTCCCTGCAGCAACATATGAGAATGGCCATCTCATCATATTCTCTCGCTGAGTACTGTCCTTCTTTAAAAAACTTTCTCCTTTGACATGTTAAAGAAGACATTTCTTGCAACATCACTTTGCATTTCTTTTATTATGAAAGAGTCTGAGCTTTTAAAATATGCTTATTAAACCTAAAATATGCTTATTAAAACTATTTTCCTAATTTTTGAATAGCCGGTTCACATACTATATTCACTTATCCATTACTTATTTATAGGAGTCCTACCTTTATTTCCTATGAGTTTGTTCCAGTAATGTATATATTGAATATAGTAGCCATTTGTCTTATTTTATACTCATATTATTCTCAGTTTTTTCTTATTTTTTTATGTTGTTGGTGGTTCTAGAAAAACTTTTTGTCAATACTATAAAGATATTTAAAAATGTACCAGTAATAAAATGTCAGAGACAGGGGAATGTAGTGGTGGTATGCTTAGCATAATGTCTTTCACTGGGATGGCAGAGTTAGGATTTTCATATTTGAGTTGTCCAGTGATTACTATATATTCATAAATGAGTCCCATGCTTCTCTTCTGCCTGTTTCTGCATGTATAAAATACAGATAGATATTAACAATTTATGAGACTCCAGGATGATAGCATAATTAAAAGCAAAATATTGCACCTGTAAGCTCTTCTAGTGTGCATATTATATTTCGGGTACAGAACCATTTTCTTTCTTTTTATGTATTTGTAGGAGATAAAGATGTAAAAGTAAATTTATTATATTTTAGACAAACAATTCCCTAAAAGAAAAGATATTCTCATCAGAAACAAATTCAATTGCCACTGGATGTAATACTCCAGGAAAATTAAGGGAAAAAAAACTTGTCTGAATTAATGAAGGTGTTTCATTCTAAAGACACCCTTTAGGATCAGACACAGTTATGCTTTCTATAACCTTACCATGGGCAGCTACTCCTCTTGGCAGTTAATATCAGAATTCACAAATGTTCCTTATGAATTTAAGCTATTTTATTTATATCAATTGCTTTCTTTGGACTATGAAATCACAGACTCGTTATAGACCTGGAAGATTTAAGCACCTTCTTGTCTAGTTTTATAGTTGTGAGAATTGAGACACAAAGAATTTTAGTATTTTCTCAAAAACTAGTTATTTCCAAAAAACTAATGCAAGGGCTTAGACCAAAACCTGGAATCACTTTCTACTCTAGTGTTCTTTTGTAGCTCCCATGCTAAGTTAAAGGAAGTTAGTAAGTACGTTCAAAGCATAACCACCCCAAAATGTATGCTTTTAAGTATAAAATCCATTAGTCCAAGAACTCAATGCTTTCTTGTTCCAAAGCAATGATTTAACTGCCTTTCCACTATACAAGTAACAGGAGAGAAGCTTCCAAACCCTAGTATGTGGAAATTTGTATGTTCAAAAAGAGGTACAAATTAGGACTTTCAGAAGGTTTATTTGTCATTTGCTTATAGAGTGTCTCCCGCTTTACAAGGCTTTCTACCAAATGCCACAAGGCAAAACTTTTAGTGGTGTTTTCTGTTTGCTACTTAGGAAAAAAAAATACATACATCTCAAAATTTATTTTAAATGTATTTCAAAGGAAAAAAAATATCTCCTGCAAAGACTCTTCAGTTTATTGATGAAAAGTGAATTGTCATTTCATTTTAGAACAAGGTAAACAAAGCCATGAAAAAGCATCCCTCAGAGCTGTCAGGGAAGCACACAACTTTTAAAGCAGAAGAGAAAC
Source organism: Carlito syrichta (assembly GCF_000164805.1). Classification (NCBI taxonomy): domain Eukaryota; kingdom Metazoa; phylum Chordata; class Mammalia; order Primates; family Tarsiidae; genus Carlito; species Carlito syrichta. The sequence goes on along the minus strand of NW_007234214.1, from coordinate 20,089 downwards.
TCGCTGTTGCATTCTTAAGCAGTGCTTTGTTATGCCAAACCGTGTATGAATTGAAATGGTGAATGATAAAAAAAATCCTGTCATATGCAATGATTAACATGCTATTGACACTCTTGTTAACTACTGCAAAGCATGATGACTGGAACTGATCCACTGACCTTTGTGAAAGAAACAACTATCTGTAGACTGTGTGGAAATCTTGTTGTTATCTAGATTTATTTTCAGTTAGATGGGCTGAAATACAGTTCTAGTAGTTCTCAATAAAAAGTGATCCAACTAAATGCTATTAATTTAGTGACTCCCTTCAGAAACATGTTTTATACCCACAGAAGTGTCCATCTAGACATCTTGGAAGATAAGGGAGTCAAGTTTTTTGAGGATCTTTCTGAAAACTGTCAGGAATTTTAACTCAGTGAGCCCAGTTTAGCAAAATCGTCTATTTTTTTAAAAAATCATCCTTTCCTTTAGAACATCAGACTGTTCTAATTAGATTTTTATGGAATAATCAACAGTGCCAGCACTGGCAATTACCCTTTTCATTTTAGTAAATTAAGTTGTTTGCTTTTTGAAAACTTGGACCAACAGCGATTTGCACAGATAATACAAATGAGTTGCTATAGCTTTTCTACTAGGAGCCCATTTCAAAGATGAATAAGCTCAGCTGAGAAGGGAGAGTATCTACAAGTTCCTTAGCAGCTTGAAAGGATTAATGGCAGAGAGAGTACAGGATTTGATTGCTGGCATCCTGTGCAGAGTTGCCTCTTTGACCCCATGCTAAGAATGAGTTCCATCAAGAGAAGTATTAGGCAAAGGTAAAACTTGGTATTTCCGTTTTGCCACATTTTTCTTAATGGAAATGTAAATAGAGATGTTGTTACGAAACTAAATTTATCAAACAACTCTTTTTTTAATTGGCAGCTAATCTAGCAGGATAGCTATTATAGGTATTATTTCTCTTAACCCTTTCTAGGTCAAGAGAAAAATATTCTAATGGTCCTCAGGAGATTTTGAAATACATATCACAACTTCCAAAAGAGGATGATAAAATCAGAAATATGATTTCTTGATGATTTTTAAAATGCAGACAGCATTCTAACATTCTAGTGCATTGCTAGTCTAGTTTCTATGTTAACTTGACATGTGTCTCAGTTCAATATAGTTGATCCCACAGAGTTTGTTGGCAGAGTTTGGCAACATGTTTATGATGCTTAGAGAAAAGAATGATGTTGACTGAGCCAAGAGCAGTGTCAAGGGATATTGGCCTGTAACTCTCTTTCTTTGTTGTCAGCCTTGTTTGACAACACAAAACAGTAGATTGGAGTGAGGACACATACTTTCTTTAAAATTTTTTTTAAAGATGTGGGGTACAATTCAAGATTAGGCATATAAGTTGTCATCATACAGGTATCGTTTGGGCCACCCTTTGGTGCCCACTTTGCTTGGTTTGAGATGAGATAACCTTACTGATGTTATGTGTGTCTCCTCCCAACCTCCTGCCAGCAGTGTCTCGCCACAACCAATCCCTTTCTTACTGTATTGTGACCAATGTTCAGGGTCCACTTATGAGTGAGAATATGTGGTACTCAGTTATTTGTTTCTGTGATCACTGAGTATGATAGGCGCTAAGTCCACCCAAGTTGCTGTGAAGTCCATCATTTTGTTCTTTATAGCTGCATAATATTCCATCATGCATATGTACCATTTTTTAAATAGATATTTCAGTTTTGATGGACACACAGTTGGTTCCATGTTTTTTCTATTATGAGTAGTGCTGTCATAAATACCCATGTGCAGGTATCTTTTTTGTGGAGTGATTTAAGTTCCTCTGGGTATGTTACCAGAAGAGGGATTGCTGAGTCATATGGAAGGTTGCTTTCACTTCTTTTAGGAATCGCCACACTGTTTTCCAGAGAGGTTGAACTACTTTGCATTCCCACCAACGGTGTAAAAGTGTTGCCTTTTCTCCAACCCTCACCAGCATGTGCTGTTTTTGTTTTATTAATGATGACCATTCTTACAGGAGTTAGGTGGTATCTCAAGGTGGTTTTGATTTGCATTTCTCCGATGATTAGTGAGGTTGAGCATTTTTTCATGTGTCTGTTGGCTGCTCATATGTCTTCATTTTAGAAGTGTCTATTCATAGCCTTTGTCCACTTTTTAATTGGACTTTTTTTTTTGGCACATTTGAGTTCCTTGTAGATTCTAGATGTTAGGCTTTTGTCAGATATACAGTTGGCAAATATTTTTTCCTATTCTGTGGGCTGTCTCCCTACTCTCTTGATGGTTTCTTTCACTTTGCAGAAGCTTTTGAGTTTGATGAGGTCTCTCTTATCTCTTATGGCATGGGCTTTGGGGGTTTTGATCAGGAATTGTTCGCCTATTCTGGCTTCCATAGGAGTGTCTCCTGTGTTTTCTAAGATTTTTAACTTTTGAGGTTTTATGTCTAGGTCTTTGATACATTTGGAGTTGATTTTTGTGTGTTGTGGTAGGTAAGGGTGCTGTTTCATTCTTCTGCACGTGGTCAGCCAGTTTTCTCAGCACCATATACTGAATAGGTTCTCCTGTCTCCAGTGGTTGTTGGTGAAAGCATTGTCAACGATGAGTTAGTTGAGAAATTGAAGTTTTGCTTCTAGAATCTCTATCTTGTTCCATTGGTCTATATGCCTGTTCTTGTAGCAATACCAAATTGTTTGGATTATTATAACAAAGTTTAAAGTTTGGAAGTGTGATACCTCCCACTATGGTTCTTTCGCTGAGAGCTGTTTTGGCTATTTGTGGTTCTTTATGCTCCCATCTGAATTTTTGTATTGTTTCCAGGTCTGAGAAGAATGATGCTGGTAACTTTATGGGTATTGCATTGAATCTGTGGATTGCCTTTGATAGCATACACATCTTAACAATATTGATTCTTTCATTCCATGAGCATGGAATATTTTGTTTGTGTCATCTTTGACTTCTTTGAGCAGTGCTTTTAGTTTTCGCTGTAAAGATCTTTCCCATCCCTGGTTAGGAAGACTCCAAGGTCTTTCATTTTTGCGTGTGTGGCTATTGTGAATGGGATTGTGCTTCTTATTTGGTTCTCAGTCTGTTTGTTGTTGGTGTATAAAAACGTGGTCTTTTGCACATTGATTTTGTACCCTGAGACTTTGCCAAAGTCCTTTATCAGTGCAAGGGGTTTTTTGACAGATTCTCTTGGATTTCCGAGATATAGGATCATATCTTCAGCAAAGAGAGAAAAGTTGATTTCTTTTCCGATACCCCTGATTTTTTTCTCTTGTCTGTTTGCTCTAGGTAGGACTTCCAACACTTTGTTGAACAGAAAGGGTGAGAGTGGGCTGTCTTGTCTTGTTCCAGTGTTCAGGGGAAATGCTTCCAATTTTTGTCCATTTAGCAATATGTTAGCTGTGAATTTATTATAGATGGCTCTTACTATTTTGAGGTATCTTTCCTCTATACCTAGGTGTTCAAGGGTTTTTACCAAGAAGTGATGCTGGATTTTATCAAGGCTTTTTTGGCATCTAATGATGTAATCATGTGGTTCCTGTTTTTACATCTCTTGATGTATTTAATTACATTTATAATCTGGGAGATGTTGAACCAGTCCTGCATCCTGGGAATGAAGCCTACTTGGTCATGGTGGATGATTTTTAAAATGTGTTGTTGGATCTGATTTGCTAGAATCTTGTTGAGTATTTTTGCATCTATGTTCATCAGGGATATTGGCCTGTAACTCTTTTTCTTTGTTGGATCTTTACGGTTTGGGTATCAGTGTGATGTTAGCTTCATAAAATGATTTGGGGAGAGTTCCATCTTTTTTGATTGCCTGGAATACTTTCAGTAGGATTGATATTAGCTCCTCCTTGTGTGTTTTGTAGAATTCCACTGGAAATCTGTCTAGTCTGGGGTTGTGTGTTTGTGTGTGTGCATGTGTGTGTGTATGCAGTTTTCTTATGACAGTCAATTTCCTGGGTTGTTATTGGTCTATTGAGGATCTCAATTTCTTCTTGTTTCAACTTTGGAAGGTTGTGTGATGTTAGAAAGTCCTCCAGTTTATTTAGGTTTTAGTGTTTGTTTCCATACAGGTATATGTAGTAATCTCTGATAATCATTTGTATTTCTTCAGAGTCATTTGTGACTTGATCTTTTGTATTTCTGGTTGTGTTTATGTGGACTTTTTCTTTCTTTTTCTTGGTCAATCTGACTGGGGGTGGGGGATCCATCAATCTCATTTTCCTTTCAAAGAACTAGCTTTTTGTTTTGTTGATTTTTTTTCTATCGTATTTTTGTCTTCTTTGTCCTATATTTGGGCTTTTAGTTTGGTAATCTAGACTATTGTGCTGAAGTTATGGTTTTGGTGATCTTGCCTTTCCAGCTCTCTTAGGTGATTTGTTACACTGTTAACCTGTTCTCTTTATATTTTCTTGATGTGTGTTTGTAGAGATATAAATTCTTCTCTCAGTATTGCTTTCATGACATCCCAGAGATAAGTTTTGGTAAGATAATTCTTCATTTTCATTGGTTTCCAGGTCTTTTAATTTCTGTTTTGCTTTCCGTGTTGATCCAGGAGTTGTTCCGCATGATGCTGTTTGGTAACCAAGTCTTTGTGTGTTTGGGGGGATATTTATTTTTATTCCATTGTGGTCTGGGAAGGTGCATGACAGTATTTCAGTCTTATGAAATTTGTTTATGTTTGATTTATGGTCAAGAATGTGTTCAGTCTTAGAATACATTTCTTGTGGTGATGAATAGAATGTATACTCTGTGGTTGTTGGGTGGAGTGTTCTGTAGGTATCTATTAAGTTCATTTAGTCAAGTGTCAAGTTAAGGTTGTAGATCTCTTTGTCAATTTTTTGCCCCGATGATCTGTCTAGGGTTGTTAGTGGGTGTATTTAAGTCTCCAGCTATGATAGTGTTAGAGTCAATATCTTTTTTTTTTTAATGTACATAGTAGTTGCCTTATAAGAGCAAATGCTTCTGTGTTGGGTGCATATATGTTTAGAATGGATATTTCTTGTTGGTGGATTGAAACTTTTATAATTATGAGTGCCTTCTGCATCTTTTTAAATTTTTGATAGCTTAAAGACTGTTTTGTCTGATATTAAGGTCATAACTCCTGCCTTCTTTTGTGATCTGTTCACCTGGAAATTCATTTTCCATAATCTCACTTTGAGTCTGTGAGTGTCCTTTTGGTGAGGTGAGTTTCCTGGAGATAGCATATTACTCGGTTATGGGTCTTTATTCAGTTTTCCATTCTATGTGGTGAATTTAGGTTGATTATTGAAATGTGAGGGTTTGTTCCTCTCATACTGTTCTTATAAGGCTGTTTTGTTTTCATTTAGCTTTTGTGTTCATATATGCATGTGTTTTCACTTTTGCAGGTCTGCTGTGTGTTCTGCTGCTTCACTGTTGTGATCTTGTAAAGTATATGGTCTTTCATTTGTTTCTTTTTTCTTCTGTGCACAGCACTTTTTAAGCATCTCCTGTAGAATTGGTCTTAAAGCAGCATATTCTCTTAGGGATTAAATGTCTGGGAAGGATTTTAATTCTCCCTCACTGATGGAGCTTAGCCTGGCTGGGTAGAAAATTCTTTGTTAAAATTGTTTATCTCTGAGAACATTAAAGATTGGGGTCCAATTCCTTCTGGCCTGTAGTGTTTCTACAGATACCTCTGCAGGAATCCTGTCTGGTCTGGTCTCCCCAGGTAGGTAGTCTAAACTTTTGGTGCATAAGAATATGACTGTCTTTTGCACATTGATTTTTTACCCTGAGACTTTGAGAAAGTCTTTTTTTCAATGCAATGTTTTTAACAGATTCTCTTGGATTTTGAAGATATAGGATCATATTATTAGTAAAGAGGGATATCTTGACTTCCTCTTTTCCAATTTGGATACCCTTGATTTCCTTTTCTTGTCTGATTGTTTTCACTAGGACTTCCAACACTATGCTGAACAAGAGGAATGAAAGTGGGCAGCCTTGACTTGTTCTGGTTTTCAAGGGAACTGCTTTCAATTTTTGTCCATTTAGCAATATGTTGGCTGTGGGTTTATTGTAGATGGCTCCTACTATTTTGATGTATGTTTCCTCTATGCCTAGGTGTTCAAGGGTTTTTATTAAGAAGGGATGCGGGATTTTATCAAAAGCATTTTTTGTGCCTAATGATATAATCATGTAATTCTTGTTTTTATATCTGTTGATGTATTTGGTTATATTTATGGTCTTGCAGATGTTGAACCAGCCCTGCATACCAGGGATGAAGCCTGCTTGGTCATGGTTGATGATTCTTAAAATGTGTTGTTGGATCTGATTTGCTAGAATCTTGTTGAGTATTCTTGTATCTATGTTCATCAAGGATATTGGCCTGTAGCTCTCTTTCTTTGTTGGATCTTTATCTAGTTTTGGTATCAGTGTACTTCATAAAATGATTTGAGGAGAGTTCTGTCTTTCTCGATTGCTTGGAATACTTTCAATAGGATTGGTATCAGCTCCTCCTTGTATGGTTTGTAGAACTCTGCTGGAAAGCTGTCTGGTCCAGGATCTTTTTTTAGGTAGTTTTCTTATAACAAAGTCTATTTCCTGGGTTTCTATTTGTCAGTTTAATGTCTCAATTTCTGCTTGCTTCAAACTTGGGAGATTGTGTGATATCAGAAAGTCCTCCATTTCATTTAGGTTATTGAGTTTGTTTCCACACAGATGTACATAGTAATCTCTGATACTTTTTTGTATTTCTTCAGGTATGTTGTGATTTGATCTTTTGGATTCCTGATTGTGTTTATCTCGGGTTTTTTCTTTCTTTTTTCTTGGTCATTCTGGTTAGGGGTCTGTCAATCTTGTTTATCCTTTCAAAGAACCAGTTTTGTTGAATTTTTTCTATGTTTTTTTTTTCTTCTATGTCCTGTATTTGGGTTTTTTCTTTAGTGAGCTGGATTCTTCTACTGAAGTTAGGGTTTTGGTGGTCTTGTCTTTTCAGTTCCCTTAGTTGATTTGATAGGCTATTAACTCGTGATCTTACCATTTTCTTTACGTGTGTTAGTAAACAAGTGAATTCCCCTCTCAGTACTGTTTTCATGGTATCCCAGAGGTTTTAGTGAGATGTGTCTTTATTTTCATTTGTTTCCAGAAATCTTTTATAATTTCTGCTTTGATTTCTGGGTTGACACAAGAGTTGTTCAGCTTTATGCTGTTTGGTGTCCATTGTCTTTGTGGATTTTGGGGTGGCTTTGTTGGTGTTGATATTTATTTTTATTCCATTGTGGTCTGAGAAGGTACATGGCAGTATTTCAATCTTATTAAATTTGTTAAGCTGATTTATGTCCAAGGATGTGGTCAATCTTGGAGTATGTTCCATGTGTTGACAAGTAGATGGTATGTTCCATGGTTGTGGGGTGGAGTATTGTGTAGGTATCTACTCAGTCCATTTGGTCAAGTTGAGGTTCCAGGTCTCCTCATTGATTTTTTTGCCTCAATGATCTATCTTGGGTGTTTAGTGGGTTATTTAAGTCCCTAGCTATAATAGTGTTTGAGTCAATGTGTTCTTTTGTTTGTTTGTTTACCTAGTGGCTGCTTTATAAAGGTTGGTGCTCCTGTGTTGGGTGCATATATCTTTAGGATGGATATTTCTTATTGATGGATCAAACCTTTCATCATTATGTAGTGACTTCCATAGCAATAAAAAATTTTAATAACTTAAGGGATATTTTATCTGACATTGAGATCACAACTCCTGCTTTCTTTTGTGTTATGTTCATCTGAAAAAAATGTTTTACATCCTCTTACTATGAATCTGTGTGTCCATTCTGGTGAGATCAGTCTCCTGAAGATAGCATATTTTTACATCATTTTTTTTACAGTTTGCCACTCTATGTCTTTTCAGTGATGCATTTATTGCATTAACATTCAGGCTAATAACTGAGATATGAGAGTTTTTCCCTGTCATGAAGTTCTTATAGGGTCTGTTATTGTTTGTTGGTTGGTTTCCTTTTAATTTGGGGGTTGATATAGTTAAGTGTTTTCAATATTTTTCCTGTATTCTTGAGAAGAATATGGTTGTTCTTTTTTTTCCCTTTCTCCTGTGTTTAATACTTTCTTCACCATTTCTTGTAGAACTGGTCTGGAGACAGCATAAACCCTTAGGGAATGAATGTCTGGGAAATATTTCAATTCTCCATCACTGATGAAGCTTAACTTAGTTGGGTAGGAAAATTCTTGGTTGGAATTGTTTAACTTCGAGAACTTTGAAGATTGAACTCCAGTCTCTTCTAGTCTGTGGTGTTTCTGTAGACAAGACTGCTGCTATTCTAATTGGTCTTGTGGTAGGTAGTCTGACCTTTCTCTCTTGCTGCCCTTAGAATTTTTTTTAATACCTACTTTGTATAAGTGAATTACTATGTGTCTAGGAGTTGGTTTTCTCATTTGATGTCTTGCAGGAGTTCTCTGAATCTCTTGTGCTTGTATAGTCATCTTTCTGACCAGAAGAGAGACATTTTCTTGAATTACCTCATGGAATGTTTGTTCCAGGATGTTTTCCATTTCTCTTTCTGTTTCAGGTATTTAAATCAGATATAGGTTTGGTTTCTTGATAAAATCCCACATCTCTTGAAGTTTCTTCTATCTTCTTAATTTTTTTCCTATATTTTTAATAGATGGGGTTAATTCTATATTTTGGTCTTCTAGCTCTGAGAGTCTTTCTTCTGCTTGGTTAATTCTGCTGCCCATGGTGGTAAGTTTGTCATTTATTTCTTAAATGGATTTTTTTTAGTTCTGTTATTTCTAAGTATGCTTTCTCAAGTTTGTCCAGCTCTGTTGCAATCTTTTTCAGTTTTAGCACTTGCATTTCTTGATTTGTATTCATTCTATTCAATGATTCTATGATCTCTGTAAGTACCTTCTGAGTACTGTCATTCTTGGAGCTAGTCATTGTTTATGTCCCAGTAGCTGTTCTTTCTAGCACTGACTCTTTGCTGGGGCTCTGGTTGCCAGCAGTTTTGTTGGTTTTTCTTAATTTGTAGCAGTTCTCCTATCTTTCTCTTTAATTCCAGTGCTTGGTGGAAAAGGGAGAAGCAATCACTTCTTCTATTTGCTCTACCTTCTGTCTTTTGAGCCCGGGCTCTGAGTTTGTTCAATTATAAAGTAGGGTAGTGGGAGGGGATTATACTGTCTCTTTACAATTTTGAGCACTTACTGGGATGAGGGGGGATGCAAGGATTCAGAACCTACTGTCAGATCATAATGTTTGCTATCTGGTGAATGAGCCAGCTGGGACTTGCACTCCATCTCTACACAATATGAGCTTACAGTGTGTATGCTTGTATAGCCCCTGAGTCCAAGACAGGGTATAACAGGGAAAAGAGAGAGAAGGAGGGGGAAAAGGAAAAGGAGGAGAAAGGAAAAGAAGAAAGAGAAAACACATAGAAAAAGAGAAATAACAAAGAAAGAGATATGGAAGAAAGAAAGAAATGAATAAGTCAACCAGCAAACAAAGCAACCAAATGAGATAACCAAACAAACCAATACCATTATCAGCCTTCTTCTCGGTCAGTTCTGCTGTCTGCATCTATCATCCAGCTGCTAGCTCAGGACGGGGGGTGGATTGTCTGTGGGTCTACATCTGCTGTTACCCACCAGGTCTGGTGCCCTGGGGGCAATGTTCTCTGAGGTCACAAAGAGCAGCCTTAATGTAGCACAGAAATCAGCGTCTGGTCTCAAGACACAGTTCTGCTGTTCCATAGAGGCTGCCTGGAGCACTTCTCTGCCCAGGTGTGAAAGAGTCTGCTCAGTTCTCTGCTTGGAGCTACTGTTCCCTTCCCAGCAGTTGCCAGCCTCTGGATCTCGAGACCTGGTGGCAGGGCTCTGAATCCAGGCTCAGGGTGGGCTCTCCCCATTGCTTCCTAGAGTCTGCCTCAGGATCCCTCCTTGTGTTCCCTCTGCAGCCCTCACTACCAGCATTCAGCTCGCTCTAGCAGATTGTCCCATGAAAATCTCCCAAATTGTCTGCCACTAGGTCTCCCGCTCTGATTGCATGTGTCTGTGATTGGTCCGGTGTGGGGGTGGAGCATCTGTCTGTCTGATATCCCGTTGGAGTATCCTTTCTGGGCTAATGATGGTTGATTTCAGAAAGTGGTGGAAATCACCCTTGGTCTCAGGGTGCCCGTAGTTCAGGATGCAGGCAGCTCAGAATTGCGCAAGATAAAACAGGTCTCTGCCCAGTCCCAGGAGAGAGAAAATGGCGGTGATCTGTGTTTTTTTCCTCTTGCATAGCTCAGCTCCAGAGTTCGTCCCTGTGCTTTCTCCATGGTCCCTGATGCCTGTGCCTGGTCTATTTCTGCAGGTGGTGGTGTGAGCCAGGTGCCAACTGATCTCTTCTGCCTTTTCCTGAGAGGTGTTCCAGGGATGGCGGATCATTCTGCATGCAACAGGTGTTGAATGCAGAGCAGTGGCAAATTGTAACTGTTTCTTCAGGGGTCCCAGGGCACTTGATCCTGTGTCTCCCCTCAGTTGGATATTTGTTTACCCACTCTTGCACACAAACAGACACAAATTAATTTTTTGGTACACTCATCCATGCAGAGACTCTCACACTCTGACTGGAGCTGACACCATCTTGCCCAATCCGGGACACATACTTTCCACAGGGACAAAGATGTCTCCTGAGAACTATCAAAACAACATGACTACGCTATGGCAAGTACCTTGCAAATTCTGTCCCCAAATGGAGCATTTTGTTAAATCAGGAAAGGCAAAATTTCCTAACAGGAGACCATGTAAGAATGTAACTAAAACTCCAATGGGAAATTGGAGCTCAAACAGAATAACAGTGGTCATCTAGAGTGGCAACTATCACCTAGTGGTTGGAAGATTATGTCCATTCATGCTGAACTTTAGATTTTCATCCTTGGAACTTGGCAACCCAGAAAGGCCACTTCATTGAACCAACTCTAATTATTTCCAGAGCATTACTCAGAGCCCAAGTCAACATTCACTCATAGCAAACTATTAATTGAAATTTTCTATAGGGTTATTTTCAGAGCTTGTGAGTTATAATCATTTGAGTAAAATAAATGGAAATCTTTATTTGAGATGAAAAATATGATACGTTAATCAGCACCTTGTTTTTTCTATAGTTATTTCCTCCTTTCAGTCCTTGATATTTTTAGGTCACCATGCATATGTGTGAATGGTAAGACTGAACTCTCAACAACTCTGCTAAAATCAATCAATCTAGTTTGTTCATGTATTAATTGTTCCATTTTTTGTCTAATGTTTTATTTATCCAAGATCATTACCCTTAGTGCATATGACCTTGAGCAATTTGCTTAACCCTTTTAAGACTAAATATTTTATCAGAATTATAAAGAGGATAGTAGAGTTAGAATTTGCTTCATTAAGTTGCAGTTGGTGGTAGAAGATAATATCCACGAAGTGAGTGCTCAACACAGTGTCTGGCACATAGTAAGCACTCAATAAATTAGTTCTGGTAGGTTATTAATAATATATTGAAACTGTTGGGATGACAGTGTGTGTGTGTGTGTGTGTGTGTGTGTGTGTGTGTTTAGCCTATACAGGATGTTCATTTTTCAGGATTATGTCCATTCATGCTGAACTTTAGATTTCCATTCTTGGAACTTAGCAACCCGGAAAGGCCACTTCATTGCTTTTTCTGTTTATTTTTCAATAGTTTTGGTGCTTTAAAACAAAACCTCAAGTTCCGGGAAGATGGCTGGTGGAGACAGTCGGCCTTCATGAGTCCCTGTGTGAGTGAGGGAGTGTATGGACAAATTTGTGTGTGTGTCTGTATGTAAGTGGGTGTGTGAGTGGCTTACTGAGTGGGGACTCAGGAGCAAGGGGCCAGGGGTCTCTGGGTGGAGTCAATAGTGCCACAACTGCTCTTCTTGGACCCTAATGTCCTTCTGGGTCACAGAAGCTGAGCATTTTCTAAAATCAACAAAACCCTTCCTAGGAAGAAGCTGCTGGAGCAACTGCCATTGTCAGACTCTGCCCCACCACTGCAGTACCAGTCCAGACATTGGCAGTGAGGGCTGTGGAGGGAGTGCCATGAAGGAACCAGTGATAGAGTCCCGAGGAGGTGGTGGGGAGCAAACACCCCAAATCCTGACTCACTACCACCACCTCCTACAGTGCCAGACTAGGCTGCAAGGCCCCACCACTGGGACCTGAGATCTGGAGACTGTGGTACTTACTGGAGAGGGAGTGATCCTTCCCGACCTCATGTGTGGCAGGAACAGTAGTCTATAGAGGAACTAAGCAGCCAATCTAAAGCTTGGGCAGAGAAGTGCTCCAGGGTGACCTCTGCGGAACAGCTGACCTGCATCTTTTTTTTTTTTTTTTTTTTTTTTTTTTTAGTTGGGGTCTCCCTCCATCATCCAGGCTGGAGTGCAGCGGCACACTCACAGCCACCCCAGTACTGACCTGCTGGGCTCCAGCAATCCTTTCACCTCAGCCTTCCAAGTAGCTGGAATTACAGGCACGTGCTACCATGTCCAGCTAATTTTTGGTTTATTGTAGAGATGAGGTCTCGCCAAGTTGCCCGGGCTGGCCTCAAACCCACAGGTTCAGGCAATCCACTTGCCTCAGCTTTCCAAAGTGCTGGGATTACAGGCTGAGCCACCGAGCCCAGTCCCAGTTAATTTTTGATGTATTGTAGAGATGAAGTCTTGCCAAGTTGCCCAGCTGGTCTCGAACCTGCAGGCTCAGGCAAGCCACGTACCTTAGCCTCCCAAAGTGCTGGGATTACAGTATGAGCCACTGAGCCCGGCCTAGACCAGGGGAGTGATCTCTGCATTGCTTTGTGGCTGCTCTCCACGAACCCAGAGAGGATCATTCCCAGTGCAAAAGACCCAGTGGGTAATGGCAGGTGTGGAGCATCAGACAATCCACCCTCGCCCCGCCCTGAGTCACCTGTTGAACGATAGATGCATCAGCAGATCTTACCAAGAAGGAGGCTGGGCTGACAAGAGGAAGCTCCCCCATCCTCAAAGAGATATATGCCAGGCTCAGTGGCTCAGCCTGTAACCCGTGCCCTTGGGAGGCCGAGGTCAGTGGATTGCCTGAGCCCACAGGTTCGAGACCCCCCTGGGCAACTTGGCGAGACCTCATCTCTACAATAAATCAAAAAATTACCCAGGCATGGTAGCGCGTGCCTGTAATTCCAGCTACATGGAAGGCCGAGGTGGAAGGATCGCCGGAGCCCAGCAGGTCGAGGCTGCGGTGGCCGGGAGCAGCCACCGCACTCCAGTCTCATGACTGAGTGAGACTCCAACTCAAAAAAAAAAAAAAAAGAGATATACTAAAGCTGAAAAATCTCTACCAGTGGGTTTTTGGGGTTGGGGGAGTTTGTTTGTTTTTTAATTTCTCTTTTTTGTTTGTTTGTTTTGTTTGTTTACTTTGCTTGTTTATTAGTTAGGTGCTTTTCTCTTTTCTTGCCTCTTTTTTTCCCTATCTTTGTTCTTTTTCATTTTTTCTTCTTTTTCTCTTTCTTCTTCTTTCCCTTTGTCTTTACTTCTTCTCTGTCTTTTCTCTCTTATACTCAATCATGGACTCAGGGACTACACAAGCACACCCATTGTAAGGTCATATTGTGTGGAAATGCAGAGTGAGTCCTATCTGGCCCATTCACCAGATAGCAAGCAATGTGACCCATTCAGTAGGTTCTGAATTCTTGCAGCCCCTTCCCTACCCCTTAGTAAGTGCTCAAAATTATTAAGAGAAATCATAACGCCCCACCCCCAGTCTTATTTCATAATTGAACAAACCCAGAGTCATGGTTCAGGGAAGGACAGAAGGTAGAGAAAATATCAGAAGTGATTGCTTCTCCATTTTTTAAATCAAGAAGTCAAACCTACATCTGATCAATATATCTGAAGTAGAAAGAGAAACAGAAAACACCTTGAAACAAACATTCCATGAGGTCATTCAAGAAAAATTTCCATATATGGCCGGAGAGATGACTATACAACCACAAGAGATTCAGAGAGTCCCTGCAAGACATCATATGAGAAGACCAATCCCTAGACACATAATAATTCACCTACACAAGTATAAAAGAAAAAACCCTAAAGGCAGCAGGCACCAACCATAATTGAACAAGGCACCAATCAAAATTGCTCCAGACTTATCTTCAGAAACACTCAGGCCAGAAAGGATTGGACTCCAATCTTTAATGTCCTTAAAGATAAACAATTTCAACCAAGAATTTCCTACCCAGCCAAGCTAAGCTTCATCAGCAATGGAGAATTAAAATCCTTCCCAGACATTCAATCCCTAAGAGAATATGCTGCTTCCAGACCAGCTCTACAAGAGGCACTTTAAAAAGTTTTGTATACAAAAGAAAAAATAAACAAAAGAGAGACCATACACTTCACAAGATTACAAACACAGCACACCTGAAAAAAATGAAAACACACACATATATTAACACAAAAGTTAAAGAAAATAAGACAATCTTATAAGACCTGTATGACAGGGACACATTCTCACATTTCAATAATCAACCTGGACATGAATGGACTAAATGCACCACTGAAAAGACATAGAATGGCAAATTGGATAAAAGAGTACAACCCAACCATACTCTGCCTCCAAGAAACAACCTCATGGCAAAGGACACCCACAGACTTAAAGTTTGAGGATGTAGAATAAACATTCAGGCAAACAAACAAAAAACAAAAAAGGCAGGAGTCACAATTTTAATATCAGAAAAAACAGTTTTCAAGCTTTAAAAAAAATTTAAAGACACAGAAGGATACTGCATGATGATAAAAGGCTCAATCCAGCAATAAGAAATAACCATCCCAATACAGGAGCACAAGCTGTTATAAGGCAGCAATCAAGTAAACTAAAAGGGGTCATTGACAGAAATACTATCAAAACTGAAGACTTAAATACCCCCCTAACCACCCTAGATATAGCATCAAGGCAAAAAAAATCACTAAGGAGATCCAGAACCTCAACTTGATGCTGGACCAAATGGACTTAATAGATACCTACAGAACAATCCACCCAACCACCATAAAATATACATTCTACTCAGCACCACATGGCACATACTCCAAGATTGACCATATCCTTGGCCATAAATCAAGCATAAAAAAAATTCACAAGATCAAAATATTGTCGTGTACCTTCTCAGACCTCTACTGAATAAAAATAAATAACACCACCAACAAGATCCCCCAACGCACAAAGATATGGACACTAAACAGCATGATGCTGAACACCTCTTGAGTCAACACAGAAATCAAAACAGAGATTAAAGAATTCTTGGAAAAAATGGAAACAAAGACACATCCTAATAAAACCTCT
The DNA here is from genome assembly GCF_000164805.1 of Carlito syrichta. Classification (NCBI taxonomy): domain Eukaryota; kingdom Metazoa; phylum Chordata; class Mammalia; order Primates; family Tarsiidae; genus Carlito; species Carlito syrichta. Next base: position 4,774 of record NW_007234214.1, on the reverse strand, counting down.
GGGATGCCATGAAGTCAATACTAAGAAGGGATTTTATATCTCTAGGCACACACTTCAAGAAAATGGAAAGATCGTGAGTTAACAGCCTAACAAAGCACCTAAGGGAGCTGGAAAGGCAAGACCACCAAAACCCTAACTTCAGCAGAAGAATCCAGATCACCAAAGTAAAAGACTAAATACAGGATATAGAAGACAAAAACCATTGAAAAAAATCAATGAAACAAAAAGCAGGTTCTTTGAAAGCATAAGCAAGATTGAGGGACCTCCTAGCCAGCCAGAATTACCCCCCAAAAAGAGATAAAAAGCCCAAATAAACACAGTCAGAAATGCAAGGGATCAAGTCACAATTGATCCCAAAGAAATACAAACAATTTTCAGAGATTACTCTGCACACCTGTATGGAAACAAACTCAATAACTCAAATGATATGGAAGACTTTCTGACTTCACACAACCTCTCAAGGTTGAAACAAGAAGAAATAGATGCCCTCCATAGATAAATAATAACCCAGGAAATTAACTCCATCATTTGAAAACTCCATAACAACAACAACAACAAAAAAGCCTTGGACCAGATGACTTTCCAGTGGAATTCTATAAAACATACAAGGAGTTGCTGATACCAATACTATTCAAAGTATTCCAGGCACTCGAGAAAGGGGAACTCTCCCCAAATCATTTTACAAAGCTAACATCACACTGATACCCAAACTGGGTAAATATCCAACAAAGAAAGAGAATTACAGGCCAATATTCCTGATGAACACACATGCAAAATTTCTGAACAAGATCCAGGCAAATCGAATCCAACAACATATCTCAAAACTTATCCTTCATGACCAAATAGGCTTCATGCCCAGGATACAGACTGGTTTAACATCCTCAAGACCATATATATAATTAAATATATCTGCAGATGTAAAAACAAGAACCACATGATTATATAATTAGATGCAGAAAAAGGTTTTGATAAAAACCAGCATCCCTTCTTGATAAAAACCCTTGAGCACTTAGGTAAAGAGACAACATACCTCAAAATAGTAAGAACTATCTACAATAAATCCACAGTCAGCATATTGCTAAATGGACAATTGGAAGCATTTCCCCTGAAAACCAGAACAAGACAAGACTGCCCACTCTCACCTCTCCTGTTCAACAGTGTTGGAAGTCCTAACCAGAGCAATCAGAAAAGAAAAGGAAGTCAGAGGTATCCAAATAGGAAAAGAGGAAATGTGGAGAGCGCGGCCTGAGCCAAGATGGCGCCCGGGACCTCTGCCAAGTCCCATGATTAGGCGCATGATATACCGCCGGGCCCTCCTTCACTGCGCACCGCGCAAGTGCAACGCTGCAGAGCCTATGAACTGCTGACACGCTGGTACGGGACTTGTGGGTGGAGACCAAGGGATATAAGTACGGGACAACGGGGAAGAAGGAAGAAGAAGCTGGCATGGTGTAAAGGCTGAATAAACTGCTTTGAGAAGAACACGTTGTTGTTGCCTCCTTCCTGCTGGTCAGGGGTGAGCGACAAGTGGTGGCCCGTACGGGGACCTCAGCTGTTCAGAACTCATCACGGACAGGGTGACTAGTCACAGGGTAAGTTCCCAGGTAAGTGGGACAGGCAAGGCTCTCAGTTGAGACAATAAGGTTCCCGGTTAACAGGGACAAGCTTACTTAGGACTATGGGTAACACCACATCGGCGCAGACGCTTCAACAGGCTCTCAAAAGCCTGCTGAAAGTAAAAGGGGTGGGTCTGAAGCAGGAGACAATAAACAACTTTATGCGGGCTGTAGAGAAAGCCGCGCCCTGGTTCCCAGTGTCTGGGCACCTTACGGAGCCTAGCTGGAGCAAGCTTGGGAGGGACTTGCGGCGCGCTGAGCAGCAACAAGGACTTCCTCGGGGAGTGATGGCAATATGGAAGTTGGTGTTAAATTGTATAGAAGACGAGGATCAGTGCGGGAAGGAGCTTAGCGAAGGGGCTGAAGCAATGAACACTATGAGAGAAGAGTGTTCTGAGCATTCACAGGCAGGAGACACAGAGGCGGAAGGGCTTTCGGAGGGGGAACTAGAGGAGCTCGTTGAAAAAATGAGTGCTATGGAAGTGCCTATACAGCCCTCGGTGCCGAGACTGCCTCCTTATCCTCCCCCGCAAGCGGAAGGACGCAGCCTCCACTCAGAGGCGTGGCAGCAATACGGGGCGCAGTGCTTTCCTGTGTTTCAAAATCCAGCTGGAAACAGGTATCATGAGCCCCTGGATTGGAAGCTCATTTCAAGGCTGGCTGAATCTGTGTGTTCCTACGGGACCAGTGCCGCCTACGTTGTAACACAGCTAGAGAACTTGCACCGGTTCTGCCTCACCCCTAGTGATTGGCAGGGCTTGGCTCGTGCTTGCCTGACCGCTGGCCAGTACCTGGATTGGAAGTCTATATTTATAGAGTATGCGGCCGAGCAGGCACTTGTTAATGCCCGTAATGGACAGCCTGCCTGGGACCAGGACATGCTGTTAGGGCAGGGGAGGTTTGCGGCGGCACAGACTGGCTATCCACCCCAGGGGTATGAACAAATCAATAACTTGGGTACTAGAGCCTGGAAAAGTCTCCCTAACAGGGGAGAAGTGCAGGGAAATTTAACAAAAATCATCCAAGGACCCACTGAGCCGTTTGCAGACTTTGTGGCAAGGATGGTGGATGCAGCCGGACGCATCTTTGGGGATGCGGACCAGGCCATGCCATTAGTAAAGCAACTTATATATGAGCAATGCACTAAAGAGTGCCGACAGGCAATCAACCCATATAAAGGCAAGGGTCTTGAGGTATGGATGAAGCTGTGTAGAGATATAGGGGGGCCACTGACCAATGCAGGCCTGGCTGCAGCGGTAGTGCAGATGTCACAGGGGGGGAAAGCAAGTAAGGAGGGAGCTTGTTTTTCATGCGGGCAGCGCGGTCACATGAAGCGTGAATGCCCTCAAAGAGGAAATAAGAATAGGCAGCACGTGCCTCAGCAAAGAGCACCTGGACTGTGTCCAAGATGCGGAAAAGGGAACCACTGGGCTAGTGATTGCCGCTCCGTTAAGGATATAGATGGACGGCCATTAGATCCGGGAGCGCGGCCAAAAAACTGGAAACGGGGCCCCCCTCCCCAGGGCCCTCAAATATATGGGGCGGTCTTGGAACAATGGCCCAGCCTCAATCCTCCAATGCAATGGAGCCCCGCCGAGCCACCGCAGGCAGCGCCGGACTTGACCTCAGTTCTACCACCAGACTCATACTAACCCCTGCCATGGGGGTCCAACTAATTGGAACCACATTCAAAGGTCCCCTGCCTCCGAACACAGTGGGACTGGTGGTGGGCCGTAGTTCTGCCACCCTAAAAGGCTTGGTGATTCACCCAGGGGTTATTGATTCAGATTACACCGGGGAGGTCAAGGTAATGGTTTCATCCCCCCGAGGCATTTCGGCTATCTCACCAGCAGACAAGATAGCTCAATTACTCCTTCTGAGCAGCTTACATGAGAAATTTCCTGCGGAGAACAAAGAGCGGGGAGACAAGGGGTTTGGGTCTACGGGCGCCCCCCCAGATTTTTTGCTCATTAGATCTCAGCACCAGACCGGTGCTCAGAGTCACAGTTAATGGTAAGCCCATAGTTGGTTTATTAGATACAGGTGCCGATCGTAGCATCGTTAGCACCACAGACTGGCCGCCGGGGTGGCCCACACAGCAGTCAGACCAAACCTTAACAGGCCTGGGGTACACCCAGATGCCGCAGATTAGTTCTCGCTTGTTGCCATGGAAAGATGAAGAGGGCCACCATGGGGATTTCCAGCCCTATGTGCTGAAGGTCCCAATTTCTCTATGGGGCCGAGATATATTACAGCTTATGGGTTACAAGCTAACAAATGAAGGATGTTATAGCCCTCAAGTGAAAGGCATCATGCATGGCATGGGATATGTCCCCGGGAAAGGATTAGGTCGCTCCCTGCAAGGTAGAACTTCTCCAGTAGCTACCCCTAGAAAACAAGATCGTAGGGGGCTGGGTTTTTCGTAGGGGCCACTGAGAGGGCACTAACCATTACGTGGAGGACTGAGGATCCCGTGTGGGTTTCTCAGTGGCCACTCCCCTCAGTAAAATTAACCGCTGCTCACGAGCTGGTGAAGGAACAATTGGCCTTGGGTCATATTCGCCCCTCTACTTCCCCTTGGAATACTCCTATCTTTGTAATCAAGAAAAGGTCTGGTAAGTGGAGACTCCTGCATGACTTGCGAGCGGTTAACGCACAAATGGTCCCGATGGGGCCAGTCCAACGTGGGCTCCCATTACCGTCCACTTTACCACGACATTGGCCCTTAATAGTTTTGGATATAAAGGATTGTTTTTTCTCCATACCTCTGCATCCTAGTGATACTCCTAGGTTTGCCTTTACTGTGCCTTCTATGAATCATGAGAAACCAGACAGTAGGTACGAGTGGACGGTGCTGCCTCAGGGCATGGCCAATAGCCCTACAATGTGTCAGCTATATGTTGATAATGCTCTAAAAGAGACTAGGTCTGCCTTTCCTGAAGTAAAAATATATCATTATATGGATGATATCCTAATCACTGCTCGACATGAGAGTACCCTTGATGCGGCTCTTGAGAGTGTGATGTCTAACCTGAGTCAGTGGTCCTTGGTGGTTGCCCCCGAAAAGATTCAAAAGGATTTAATAGTTAATTATTTGGGAAGCAAGATAACCTTGGAATCAGTACATCCCCAAAAGCTTCAAATTCGGACGGACAACT
>NW_007234213.1:0-10734 GCF_000164805.1 Carlito syrichta | reverse complement strand
ATGGCTATGCAGCTTCATGGGAGAGACAAAGATAAAATTTGATTTTCTCCTACATCTGTCTTCTATGTGACCCACAGTTGACTGTGTTGCACTCCCACACTGAGGGTAGATATTCCCTACCCAGTTCACTGACTAACAGCACAATCTCCTCTGCAAATACCAGCACAGACATATGCAGGAATAATGCTTAGTAGCTCTGTGGGTTTCCCTTAATACAATCAAGTAGACACCTAAAATTTCATTACAGGGTATTCATGGAATTGAATACATTAAGAAAGTGAAAAATATCCAAGAAGCTGGTTTTGCAAACCATCAGTGAAGGTATTTTATAATAATCAAATCTGTTTACTTCATTTCTAACTTCTACAGTCATAAGCAGACCTTGAACTATACTACTATAAGAAAAAGATCAGCAGTAGTGGTAAACTGTCAGGAGAGAGACGTGGGGTTGGCAGTTGAGGGAAACTTCTAGGGAATGGAGAGGTATAGCTCATCAAAAAGGGTGCCTGCATAATCAGTGTTTGCACACCTAACCATGAATTATACCCCCATTTTTATAATAAAAAAGAAGCAAAAAATGCAAAACTGCACAAAGTGCAGTCCCCAACTCACAGTCCAGCTTCAGAATTAAACAAAATGAATGGATCTACATAAGGAAGAATAAGAGATAGAGCAAACAGAAGTAAAAGCTTCCTCCCCATCCCTGAACAACAGAATTAAAGAAGGTATAAATGGGGGGAGAAAAATACACCCAAATTTAAAAAAAACAAAACACAAACAGCTGGACTCAGTGGTTCAGCCTGTAATCCTGCACCTTCAGAGGCTGAGGTGAGAGAATTGCCAGAGTACATGGGTTCGAGACCCACCTAGGCATCTTGGTGAGACCTCATCTCTACAATAAATAAAAAAATAGTTGAGTGTGGTAGCATGCACCTGTAATTCCAGCTACTTGGAAAGCTGAGGTGGAAGGATCACTGGAGCCCAGCAGGTCGGGGCTGCAGTGGCCAGGAGAGGCCACTGCACTCCAGTCTGGGTGACAGAGTGGGACTCCAACACACACACATACACACACACACACACACAAAGAAAAGTCTTATTTCTCTGGCGGGTTTCTATGGAATCAGTGAGAATTTTTATTCACTCGGGAGCTGATGGCCCTGAGACCTCGCTGGAGAGCTGGCCTCCCGGGCTGTGGTTTGCTCATTAGTAAGATGGAGCCAGGCAGCGCTAGGCAGGCATGTTCTGCACCCCCTGATGCTGGGCACCTCACCCCCAGGAGAGGCCCTTCCGCACTGGCCTAGCAGAAGGTCTGGCTTCAGCAAGCACTGTCCACCCAGGACGAGCTGGCAAGGAAGACTCTGACTCGTGGGTGGGCGGCCTCTGAGACTAACAAGAACTGCTCACACTTGAGACAGTGCTCTGTAAAAACATCGCCTAGGCCCCACTTTGCTTACCAAATTTGAAGCAGAGCAAATATGCCCAAATAGAGACCTGGCACAGACAGGAAACTCAGCCCAGACGCTGGGGAGGCTGGCAGCGCTTCGAGACGTCTGGCGGCATCTGGGAGGCCAGCAGCCACTCGGGAGCCTGGCAGCACGTGGGTCTCCAGCCCTGGCTGGTCGCTGGCTCCCTGTTGTGCCCAACACGCTCATGAAGACTGGCAGCTGCCCTGCTGGAGAGCGTGAGCTGGCATGGGGTCTGACTTGGTGACCGCACAGTGCATAAAGTGATGGGGCTGTGCCCTGTCCCAGCGGGTGCCCTGTGAACAGCACCCGCCGTGGCCGTCGTCATCAGCAGGTGACAGTTCTTGGGGACTCTGTGGAACTCGTGGCTTGCACGGCTCCGCGCCCCATGCACCGCAGCAGGGCAGGATGATGGCGGAGAGGCTTGAGGTGGAAGCCCGCTGCCAATCTGGGGTGTGGCCTCGATGCTCAGGCAGGCGCCCACGAGCTTTGAGTCCCGCGTCCTACCTGCTGGGTGATGGTGCGAGGCTGTGCCTCGTGGAGGGTGGGTGAAATGCCGCAGGACTGAGAATGCCAGCCCGAGGCCCACGCTGAGGAAGCCACCCGCGATGAATGGCTTCTTCCACCGCCAAGGTCACCGTCAGCCTCGTGCTCTGAACGCTCAACATCGGTGTGCTTGCTGACGTCAGTGCAGGGAGCCACTGGCCTTCCCTCTCAGCAAGGGACCCTGGGAGGCCCTGGCGGGCAGCCCAGAACAGGCATCTCCGCCCAGCATCAGCCAAGGACCTGCAGGCGAGGCACGACAGGTGCCCACTCTGCCCAGAACCCTCGCCCCAGACACGCAGGGTCTCGCCGGTCAGCCCGGGGACTCTGCAGTCCTTCCACGGGGGTATCACTCGCCACCCCACCACCGAAGTGCCAGCACTCGCTTGTGACCAGCTGGCGAGATGACCGATTCTTGTTCATTTTGATTCTGTTACTCATGAACGATGTAACTTTCACCTACCCACCAAGTGTGTCTTAATGACTTTCTCTTTGAAGATGGTTGGACCAGCAGCCAGGGTGTCCTCTGCAGCTTCTACTTGTGTGGACCTGCCTGGGCGCGGCAGGAAGTGGGCGGCTAGGTGTCCTCAGGGCTGGAGGGAGCCGGGCAGCACGTGCTGGACCCTTGGGGCTGGGGAAGTGGGGTGCACGTGTGGATGGGACTGCAGCCCCCTGGTGTCGTTTCTGAGACGAGGCCCAGGAGGGCCGCATGGGACATGACGGCTCTCACGGTCACCCTTAGCCCACCCCCGCACCTCCCACTGCCAAGGGCTGGGCTTCTACATAGAAAAGCAACAAATGAAAAGACCCAGGGTGAACTGGCCACCGTCTGTGAGGGTTGGAGCCCCTCCCAAGGCAGGCCACACACTCCTGCATGAGCTTGAGGGCTTGGGGAAAGGCAGGACTTGGCTCACGCTGCCGGCAGCCCAGAGCCCTGGGAGAGGGGCCCGAAGGTGAACCGTCCCCATGGGCAGGAGGCCAAGTGCTGTGACTGGTCCCTGGTAACCAGGGGAGAGGGGTCTTACAGCCCATACCCGGGGACGGTGTCACCAGGCTTCCAATGCCGCTTCAACTGGGAGCGACAGGGGCCCCGAATCCTTGGCCCATGGGTGGTGGCTGCTGGGGAGGACGGCTCAGCCCTGCTGTCCTGTCGCCCTTGTTATGTTTATACACATTTCGCTATTTACATTTTAATCTCTTATCACATGGCTAGGACTGCGTATAAAGTAGACACTTTAATGGAAGAATCACTATTTTCCAAGCAACTCCAGCCCATGTGAGCGGCCGGGGTGCGGGTAACTACACAGGCTCCTCCCCTTGGGGCCCCTCCATCTCCTCCTCGACCTCCACCGACTCCCCTGGCACCGTCCTCTCCATCGGGGCTTCCCTGCTGTCCCTGGGTGGGAAGGACAGGCTGAGGCTTGTCCCCCTGAAGGGAGCGGCTCGGCCTACCCAACCTCCTCGTCCACGTCCAGTCGCTTACCCAGCTTCCCTGCTGAAGATCTCATCCTCCTCGTCGGAATCCTCCTCCTCTTTGTGTATATTCTGTGCCATGATCTTGTGGGAGGTTTTCAGAGGTTGTACATGTCCCTGAGCCAGAGCAGCCGCTTCCGCCAGAAGAAATCCTCCCGGAAGCCAGCATCTCTGCTGAAGATCTCATCCTCCTCGTCGGACTCCTCCTCATCATTGGGCAGCTTCTGAGCCATGTTCTTTGTGCGGGTGACACTAAAAGGCTTTCTGTGGGTGACATTAAGACGTCCGTCAGCCAGAGTGGCCGCCTCAGCCAGAAGAAATCCTCCTGGAAGCCAGTATCCCTGCTGAAGATCTCCTGCTTTTCATCAGACTCCTCCTCGTCATTGGGCAGCTTCTGAACCATGTTCTTTGTGCGGGATGCATGTCCCTCAGCCAGAGTGGCTGCCTCGGGCAGAAGAAATCCTCCTCTAAGCCAGCATCCTGCTGAAGAGCTCCTCCTCCTCGTCAGACGCCTCCTCTTAACTGGGCAGCTTCTGAGCCAGGTTCTCTGGGTGGGATCCATGTCCAGGCCAGAAGCCTCCTCAGAGCTCTGGGAAGGCCACATGGTATTGGGGTGAGGGGCGAATCTCTTCACAGCAGAGAGCAGGCAGAACAGCTGAGTCCTTCCTCGACAGTGGCAGGAAAGCCCCCCTCCTCCAGCTGGGGCCTGCTCTCTCCATTCCTGTTACCCAGGCCTCGTGGGTTTTTGTGGTTGTTGTTGTTGTTTTGCATTTCGTAGGTTTACTTTCTTGCTGTTTTCCAGTTCTTCATTCTGCACGTGCCCATATTTACTGTCACACGAACCTCAAGTGAGAAACTGGCCAAATACGGTAACAGGAAAAGGATGAACAACAGGGAGGGAGGCAAGCTTGATCACGCCAGTCCAAGCAGGAGAATCGCAGTATGACATCAGAAATCGCCTGAGAACAACTTTGAAGTGGGAGATAGAATGTGATAAAAACATAATCCGCACAGTGTAGGGCCAGTTAGGACCCAAATTCCCAAGTATTCCGTAACTCGCAACTCTCTAGCCCCACTGAGGTGGAGTTGGGTGTCTTAACTGGGTTGGTGTCACACTGTGCATCCGTCTTTAAGTGACCATTTCCTTATGATGATTCAGACACGTCTCTCCTCGTGAATTAGGCCGCTCGTCTGTTTTACTTTATCAAATGCAAATGTGGCTGCTGAGTGTCATGAACGTAGCACGAATTCCAACGAATACCGTGAAGGTTACATCCAAGTGATTGTCTCGTTTGGGCTCCTTACCAATTAAGGAAAAAAAAAACCCTCTACACAGCATGCGTGTGTCCCCCCTACCCCACACAAGCGATCACCCAAGCACATGTTTAAATAGATATTCTTAATTTTTTAGCAAAAGGCAGAAGAGAAGCAAAAATACTTTTCTTTTTATATGAACTTTCTTTGGACTGTACTATTTCTATTTTTCTAACCCTTAACATCATCTTTCAAACTTTAACTTTAAACGACCCATAAATCCCAGCTTCTAAGGTGAAATAAGCAGGCCCCACACAGACGACTGAAGACAGGCCTTATTTTAACTTCCAACGCCAAGAACAAAAATAGCCTGTAAAAAGAATACGGCTTCACAGCAACAATCATTTTTGCCATCTTCTGCTAATACTCAGTAGTTTGTCCCAAACCAGTGGCTGACGTTTGCTACACTAAGGTAAAGGAGCAGGTTGACGACGAAGTATTCCTCGGTCTCTCTGACCCACACCATCTCCACGTGCGCTCTGCCTTCTTCCTCCATGGAGTCCGCACAGTATGTCTCTCCCAAGAAATGAGGACCATCGAGGGCGCGGGAGACAGTCTCATGCAAACCGGGGAACTGAAACGCCAAAAAGGTTCCCCGCGCATATTCGAGAGGGTGAGGTCCATCATGGAACAACTCTTTATAGAGCCATCAATAACATCAGTTCTCCAAAAGAGGCCAGTTTTGCCAACAAGAGGGAGGTGGCCGCTGTTGTTTTTAGAACTTATAGCAGTGAGTTTCGCATATCCATTTTCAACGTCTCCTTTTGTGGTGAAGAGATTGCGAAATGCCGCACATAGATAGAAAATCCCACTGCTGTGCAGATCCACGTGGAGTTGGGAACCATACAGTCCATACTCAGGGCTGTTATTCAAAAGGGGGCTGTGAGGAGGCAGTTTGTAGGGAATAGTGGCCCAGCCTAATGTGCTCCTCTCCAGGAGGTGACAGAAATGAAGATTTGCCGTAACAAAACCCAGTTCTTCCTCCTCCTTCCACAGCCCCAACAGGAGGCCAGGCTGTAGGCAGCAGATCCGAATGAATCTGTCGCAGCCAATCATGGCAGAGTCAGTCAAAAGACTCAGATTGTACTTGGCAATTAAAGAACGCCATCGGGGTCTATTTTGGGTGGGGTTCTTATACCAGTCCCTAAAAACTGGTGTCACACCATACAAATAGAAGGTTGACAATGATGCAAGACATGGCCAATTTTTGCCATACCACCCAACAGTAACTGATGTGTCGTTTATGGAAAGGTCAACATGCTCCATGATATATTCTTTTCCACTTTTTTCTTTCAATATAATTGCCCAGCTTAAACCAGATATTCTGAGGGCCTCTTTGGTCTTGGCCGGAAGGCCTGTGTAAGGGTTGACATGTTGGAGAACATGAGCTACTGAGGCTTTTACAGATGCTATTTGTTTTCTGATATTTTTTCCAATACCCAGCTTCCTTATCCTCAACTGACAGTACGCTCATTGACACAGCTGTCTCTTCCACTGAATGAACATCCCAATTAAATCTTTTAGGTGAAAAAGCAATCGAGTAGATTCTGATCCAAATAAAATTGTCATTGGTCAGATGGTAAAAGCGCCTGTTTATACATCCAGTAAGCAGCAGGCTCACGTCATCCAGGTAGGAAAATATCTTCAGCAAGAATTCAGGAGGCATTCTGTCCAGGAACACAGCGCAGCCAGCAGAGGCCTTCTTACCATGCCGTTTGCCTCTGGCACACTGCCTCAGAGAAGCATAGCCTGCAGCCAATTTGACCCCTGACTGCTTTTCAGGAGCCGTGCTGTGGGAGGGACCCATCGGTCGCCTATGGGCAGGGACTCCAGTTTTGCACCTGTCTTCGCATGTGCAGCGCATCCCCTCGGCCCAAAGCCCCAGAAACTTCCGAGTCCTGGCTTTTCCCACTCTCCCACGTTCTGACGCCGCTGCTTTATGTCTAGCACACCCATGCCTACTTGTGGCTACCTCGTTCTCTCCACTTGCTGGCTGCTTATTGTCTGGTTTCTTTAACAAACTGAAACACAAAAACTAAATTATGTGCCCATAAGTAACAGCAAAAGGGTGATGAAAACACTCCTCAGTTTGTAACTGCTCGTTTGACTTTGGCAAGCTCTACTTGAAGCACGAAGGGAGTCGTTGGCTTAACTGCCTCTCTGGGACCTGTCCCTCGTGGGCTTTAACTGGGAGGGAGCTTGGAGAGCAGGTGGTCTCCTCCTTTATAACAAGGAAACGGAGAAAGAGAAAGGGAGCCGGCACCATCAAACTCTTCCCCGACTCCCGTTTCCCTGCAGGGCTGGTGATAGCAGGCACGTCCTTGCTAACCAGATTCAACACAGCTTTGGGGATCCAGTTTTGTTGGAGCCTGCCCAAGGACCAGGGTGAGGAAGCATCCTTCCTGCCTCTGGCAGTGACTGCACTGCCGAATGAGGGAAGGCCAGAGGTGCGTTCCAAGTTCTCCTCTGGTTCTCAAATCCCACGTAAAAGTTGCTGGGTTAACGTTTATCCTGAGGTGCCTTGTTTTTTAGTCTTCTGTCGGTGAGCGTAAATCTGTTTTGGAAGAAATTTCAAGTGGCTTTCCTTGCCCTTCCCCAGAGTTCCGAGAAGGCTTCTGGCCTGGCCTGATGGCCTCCACAGCAGGAACAGGCACCACCAAACTCTTCCCCGACTCCCGTTTCCCTGTGGGGCTGGTGATAGCAGGCACGTCCTTGCTAGCCAGATCCAACACAGCTTTGGGGATCCCGCTTTGTTGGAGCCTGGCCAAGGACCAGGGTGAGGAAGCATCCTTCCTGCCTCTGGCAGTGACCACACTGAAGAATGAGGGAAGGCCAGAGGAGCGTTCCAAGTTCTCCTCCGGTTCTCAAATCCCACTTAAAAGCTGCCAGTTAACATTTACTCTGAGGTTCCTTGCTTGTTAGTCTTCACAGCTCTTTTATGAGCATATCTCTGTTTTGGAAGAAAAGGTGATTATCTACCACAATGACCACTGTCTCTAGATCTTTATTAGTTTTAAATCTTATCTACCCAATGCAGGACTTCTTTGGAGATAGGAATTCTATCCCATTTGACTCTTCTACACTATAGTGGTCCTTTTGCTTTTGGGGGGCACTGGCTCCAGGACCCCCATACCTCAGACCAAAATCTGCAGCTGCTCAAGTTCCTGATATACAGTGGTGTAGCCTCTGCATATAATCTAAGCACATCCTTCTGCATGCTTTAAATCATCTCGAGGTTACTTAAAGTACTCGAGGAGTAATCTCCCAGATGATGTAAATGCTATGTAAAGAGTTGCTATTGTTTTTTTTTTATAATCTTGAATTGAAGTCTCACTCTGTCTCCTAGGCTGCAATGCAGTGGTACAATCACAGCTACTGCAGCCTTGCCCTCCTGGGCTCAGGCGATCCTTCTGCCTCAGCCTTCTAAGGAGTGGGAACTGCAAGTGTGTATGCCACCACGCCCAGCTCATGTTTTTTAAAAAATTTATTGTAGAGGTGAGATCTTTCCAAGTTGCCCATGCTGGTCTCGAACCCCTGGGCTCAGGAAATCCTCTCACCTCTGTCTGCCTCCCAAAGTTCTGGGATTACAGGCATGAGCCAGTGTGCCTGGTCTGTCTTTTTTATTATTTTGCCTTTCTGAATATTTTCGATATGCCATTGGTTGAAACTGCAGAAGTGGAGCCCACGGATGTAGAGGGCCAATGGCACCTGGCTTGGAGTCTTGCATGCAGCTGGCACCGAATCTACTTTTTATTGACTGTTGGAGGTAACATTCAGCAGATAACACCTACAAAAAACTGTTAAAAGTAGGAGAAAAAGGAAATGGCCCCAACTTGATTAAAGGACCCACTAAAAATCTAAGCAGCAGTCTTGTTTTAACGTCAAGAACGAGAGCAGGGCGCCTGTCATCACTGCGCCTACTCGTTGTCATTGAGGTGGTCCTAGTCAGCGCTGTAAGGAAAAGAAATGAGTTGCAAACATTGGAAAGGAAGAGACACAACTTCATTAGGTGCAGATGAGGGGCAGACAACCTAAGAAGTCCGGGAGAATCCACTAAAAGTCCTAAGAGAATCCAGGAAGGTGGCTATGCAGAAAATCAAGAGCTCAGAACTCAGCGGCTTCCCCAGGCACCACCAATGCTAATTAGAGACTGGAAGAAGGAGCTCATTGACAATAGCAATGGAAATGGACAAAGGACATAGGAACAAAGACACAAAGACCTTATGCTAACAAGAGGTGTGTAAGATCTGTGCAATGGAAACACTAAAACTCTCTGGAAGGACAGCGAGAAGACATGGACACGTGGCATGAAACAACATGTTCCCAGAGTGTTGTAAAGATGTCAGCTCTCAAATTAATATCCAAATTTAATGTGACCTTTACAAATTCCAACGTAGTTTTTTTGCGAAAACTGACTGGCTGACATTTGATAGGGAAAATATGCAAGAATAGCTGTCTGTGAAATATATTTTTAAAAAAACCAAAGAGAAGGAGCTTGCCCTACCAAATATATAACTCAAAATATGTTAGAGGGCAACTGGAATTAAGTACTGTGACTGGTACCAGTACAGGAAAAGACACCTGCATCAATGGGAGAAAACAGAGGCTAGTTAAAGATGGCATTTTAGGCTGGGTGTGGTGGCTCACATGTGTAATCACAGTGCTTTGGAAGGCCAAGGTGGGAGGATCACTTGAGGCCAGAAGTTTGAGAGCAGCCTGGGCAACATAATGAGACCCTCGTCTCTAAAAAATTTAAAAATTGGCCAGGCATGGGGGTGCACGCCTGTAGTCCTAGCTGCTCAGGAAGCTGAGACAGGAGGATCACTTCAGCCCAGGAGTGATTTGAGGCTGCAGTGAGCTATGATCATACCACTGCACTCCAGCCTGGGCCAAGAGTGAGGCCCTGACTCATTAAAAAAAAGAGAGAAAGAGAGAGATAGCATTTCAGATCAGTGAAGAAAGAATGAATCATTCAATAAAAGTTGTTTTGAAACAATTGGATATTCATGTAGGGGGACAGTTGGATTCCCTACCTCAATCATACTAAAAAACAAAAAAACCCAGATGGATTAAAAAATATAAACAGCAACACATTGTGAAAGCACTAGAAGAAGATATGAGAGACTATCTCTATTCTGTGAGGTGACAAAGGCCACCACACCCATAAACCACGAGGTGAAGGCTACGATGCGGTGGCTTAGACTGTCATCACACCAACTCTGCACAGCCTTTGCCCCTTTCCCACTGAATTGCTTGTCTTTTTCCTGTTGATTGATGAGACTTTTTATATTAAATGTGTTAATCCTTTTGGTGGTTTTCATTGTATTTCAGTGTTTCAATTCCATTCCAGTGCTTGTCTTTAAGGAGGAGACAGAACAATGGAGAAGGGGAGCGGGTTGGCAGTCAGGGGAATCTGGGTTCTGCTTTGGGTTCTGCAATTGAGGCCTTAAGTTGCTCTCCTTCATCTGTAAAAGAAGGATGATAATACCTTCTTCTTTACAGATTGTTAGGATTAAATCAGACAATAATGAAAAACTGTTCCTTCTATGCCTGGCACACCCAAGTGCTAAGTTTGCTAACAGTGTCATAGGACAAGGTATCCACCAAAGGTCTCTGCTTGTGGTATCAGCCTTACAAAGTAGGATGGGCACAGTGGCTCAGCCTGTAATTCCAGCACTTTGGGAAGCTGAGGCGAGAGGATTGCCAGAGCCCGGGGGTTTGAGACTAGCCTGGGCACCTTAGTGAGACCTCGTATCTACACTAAGTCACAAAAACTAGCCAGATGTGGTGGCATGCATCTGTAGTTCCAGCTACTTAGAATGCTGAGGTGGAAGGATCGCCTAAGCCCAGCAGGTTGAGGCTATGGTGGCTGTGAGCATGCCACTGCACTCTAGCCTGGGCGACAAGAGTGAGACCCTAACTCAAAAAAAAATTTTTAAAA
>NW_007234212.1:0-17593 GCF_000164805.1 Carlito syrichta | reverse complement strand
ATAAGCGGACCTTGAACAATTATAATACTATAAGAAAGGGATTGGCAGTAGTGGGAAACTTTCAAGAGAGGAGGGTGGGATTGGCAGTTGAGGGAAACTGCTAGGGGAGAGAGGGGCACACCTCATCAACAAGGGAACCTGCATAATCAACGTTTGTATACCTGATCCTGAATTGTACCCCACATCTTTATAATACAATTTTTTAAATAATACTATAAGAACGGGATTGGCAGTAGTGGGAAACCACTGCCAATCCCTTTCTTATAGTATATAAAAAATTAAAAAAAGAAATCAGATACACAGGTCATGTGACACAACAGTAATGCAATAGTAACAACTATAACTCAGCATAGAAATTAATAGGAGAGACAATGGAAAGAAACTCTTAGGAAAACAATCACCACAGTGACAAAAACTGAGATGTCATGAGAAAGAATAGTATGTTACAACTAAGTGCAGAGTATCAGTCTTTAGGGTGACCATTATTCCTAATAATTTTCCAGTTCACAGGTTTCTTTACATTAATTCCTCTTTTACATGAATTAGTTCTAGTGAGACACTATTTCTTGCAAATAAAAAAAAAGAGCCAGATTAAAGTAAAAGATAAAGTAATGCATGGAGTGTCATGTTGTATTACTTACATTGACAATTTCATTTTGTCTTTTTTTTCTACTTTTCCCTTCCTATTTTCTTAGTCATGTAAAGTTACATTTTCTTGTTGTATTTGATGTTTCCTTGTAAGCTGACTGTTATCATTCAGCATACTGTTTTGTTCAAAAATAAACTTCCTTGTGAAGTAGGGTCTGAGCGATTAAATAACGGCCCACCAACTTAATTTTAACAAAGGAGAAGTTTATTAGTCAAGGCTCTGCCAGCTGGCGACGGCTTGCAGGAAGAGAGTTTCAAGCAGAGCCCCCACTCAGAGCTCCCTTAAGTAGTCCTAGTTTACATCTTGGTTAGTTAAAGTTAGAGTCGGACATTTTTCAGAGTTTTTAATCACAATATTCTGCTGACATCAGCAAGCTAGCGAGTTTACAGAAACAGATGTGCTAATTAGACTAGTGTAGCCGGTAAAGATACAATTCATCTTGCAATGTTTACAGAGGAGAAACCTTCAAAGAAAAACCTCCAGGAAGGGAGTAATGCCTGTTTTAAGGCTGAAGTTATGTTTTTCACCCCTCCCCTTTACAATTCCAGGGGCAGAGGCTGCTTTTCCCTTTAACATTCCCCCCTTTTCAGTTGTGCCGAGTCAAATCATTGACTCTTCAGACAAAGCGGTGTAGTGGGATCTGAGAACCATTATTATTTATTTGTAAACAACTGTTAGAGTTATTAAATTTACCACATATTTCTCTTTTTTCCACCAGCAGGTAGTTTAAATCTAGGCGGTTTTGATAAATAGCTACGCATATTTGGGCTTGCTGCTGAGCAACAAGCTCAAAAGACGTGGCTGTTTGATTTGTTGTAATTTTTAAGAGAGTTTGTAACCCGGTAATGTGATTTAGCATATATAGAGAGGTGTGTAGTATTTTTGACTCTCATCTTGTGCCCATATGACTGGGCCGTAAGTATTTATAATTTTCTGGGGTGGCCATTTGTCATTTTTTCAAACCTGGGTCTCTCCTATATTAGGAACTTGAGGGATCGAGCACCTCAGTTTTGAGACTTTTATAAAGGGGGATGCCTAGTTTATCCCCCTTGGGTTAGGCAGAAGGAAAAATCTTGGCTGGATTATTTTTATGGTACATGTGTCTTTTTATAATGTTGGGAGCTGGGCATATGCAACCTTTTCATATGTCCAAAATAGCCTTTAGTATATTGAGAAGATTTAGTTGTATAAGCAGATGCTCAATGCCAAACAGGCCTTGTTGGCCACCAGGTCTGGTGGGTTGAATTTCAGTATAATATTTTTTTGTAAGGAGTCTCTCCTACCCATTGAGTATAAGCAGAACCTGCTCTTCTTAAATAGTTCTTTTTAAAAATTATTTTTGAAGAGAGGGTCTACTTTTGGGGTATATTACCTGTTTTAACAGTCAAAGCATGGTTTTATTGGAGGAGCTGGTAAGCATTCAGATTAGTTCCCTTACAAGGCCACTTTTTTGTCATTAGGGCCCCTCCACATACCCAACAATTGGTGACACCAAGTGTCTGAGCTATATTTTCAGCCAAATTTATGAACAGATTCTGCTCTGCTTCCCACAATTGAGGGAAGGGGGTTAGTTTTGACTATTGGGTAGTTGGAAGAGCTATTAATTGCACAGTTTTTTAAATTAGCTTTTTAGCTTTGGGTATGGGAGCAAAATCCCAACAAACCCAATTTGTGTTTCTAGGGTTCTTACAGGCTATGACACCAGCTTTAGTGTACTGGTAGCTTTGTTTTGATAATCTAGCAAAGTATAGCTGGCCATCGCGGGTGTAGATATGTTTATCAGTATAACAAACTTCTGGCAGGGATGAATAATGATGGAAAACTCTTACATCTGGCCAGATAGTTTTTATATACATTCATGCTGGGTGTGTGAGGGAAGCGATAAACACCCAAATTAGGCAGAAATATATAAAAGCACAAGAAAATTTTTTATTATAAGAAAGAATGGAGCTAGGCTCGGTGGCTCAGCCTGTAATCTCGCGCCTTTGGGAGGTTGAGGTGAGTGGATTACCTGAGGCCGCAGGTTCGAGACCCGCCTGGGCAGCGAGACCTCATCTCTACAATAAGTCAAAAAAAAAAATCAGCCGGGCGTGGTAGCGCATGCCTGTAATTCCGGCTACTCGGAAGACTGAGACAGAAGGATCACCGGAGCCCAGCAGGTCGAGGCTGCGGTGGCCAGGAGTGGCCACTGCACTCCAGTCTGGTGACAGAGTGAGACTCCAACTCAAAAAAAAATAAAAGAAAGAATGGGACTGTTAGTGAAACTCTTTTTTAACATGCTCAATGGGAACAACTTTGTTAATCCTACAGCAAATAAAGTTAGTTTTACAGCAATTAAAATGACAAACAGTTTAGCAAATATAAAGGTTGACAAAGCAAAACAATGGCTTATCAGTAATGTCCGCTGAGTTTTTAAGCTGAATTTTTAATCTTCTGCTATGTGTTAATCAGTCAGCCTCTGGTGTGTGAAGCAGGGCTGGAGAATTCTCAGGCTTTTAGAGTAAGGGATGAGAAGTTTTGACTTTCCGGATGGTCAGTTGCTGAATCTGCGGCACACTCCCAGTCCTGGAAGGCCAGCTTAGTTCTGTTATATAAAAGAACGGAAAATGACCCCCTCCAGAGGGGCTTTAGAGGTTATACATTTCACCTTTTTTACCCATTCCATATTACATGGCTTAAAAGAATGGGCATCAGTAGTTTAACTAATTGGCAATTGTTATCTGCCTTGATAGTTTATGACTGAACCTGAGGCCTGTATTTGTTGTTTTGGGGCAAGACTTTTTAATTCCTTTAAGTTTTTCTGTATGTCCTTAACGAGAGGAGGTGGCCACCCATAAGGAATTTTTAAAGGCGAGAAACCAGTCCACTTCATTCAAAGGCCTGTTTCTGGGCCTTTCCCTTAGCAGGGGCTTTTGTTCACCCCCCTTTGAGACTTTTTAGAGGAGTTTCATCATGATAGAGAAGTTAGGTATTTAAATTTTATAGACTAGTATAGGAACAGGACCACCCTTAGGGTCCTTTTTTTTTTTTTTTTTTTTTTTACAGTTGTTGGTTGGTTTTTTGTTTTTTGGTTTTTTTTTAATTTTTAGCGGCACTTACTCCCCTTGTATGTTTGAGGTTTTTTTGGTCTAAGAAGTGTCTAGGGAAATAAGCTTATAAACTGTGATTAAAAGCCGGGCTCGGTGGCTCAGCCTGTAATCCCGCGCCTTTGGGAGGCTGAGGTGGGTGGATTGCCTGAGCCCGCGGGTTCGAGACCCGCCTGGACAGCGAGACCTCATCTCTACAATAAATCAAAAAATCAGCCGGGCGTGGTAGCACATGCCTGTAATTCCGGCTACTCAGAAGGCTGAGGCGGAAGGATCGCCGGAGCCCAGCGGGTTGAGGCTGCGGTGGCCGGGAGCGGCCCCTGCTCTCCAGCCTGGGCGACAGAGTGAGACTCCGACTCAAAAAAAAAAAAAAAAAAAAAAAAAAAAAATTTGTCCCAAATAGACAACACATTTTCTTATGAGCATTTATGTTTGTGGCCCCCCCTTTCTTTTAGAGGCCTCCCATTATACAATTTTAAAGGTTTAACAAATTCCATTTCAGGGACTTGGATCCTGAGTGATGTAATACCAAATACCTATGTTTCATCTATTTATGTCTCTAAAGGATTTCTGGTGATTATTATGTTAACCCGCAAGCTGAAAGATTGTACTGTCCTGGTTTTACATCTGATGAAGTTTTTTCTGGATTTGCCAAGGGGTGGGATAGGTTGCCACTTGGCCTGCAGTAGAAACGTTTGAACACCTTTAAAAACCTGTCTATAGGAAATTTATGTCTAGCCTGTGTTAGCTACTCTGCCTCAATTATTGATTCCTTAGAGATTTTTCGATCCCATAAGCATTTGGGGTGCTGAGGGGTGAAGGTCCATCTTCTGTAATTTTTTAGAGCTGATAATGGGCGCAGTCCTGCCTAGCCAGAGATCGAAAATCTCTTCCTGTCTGAGTTGAGGCGTCCAGATTTGTTTCCGCAGTGGCATTGTTTGCAGGCACTGGCTGGAATTTTTTGCATGACCGCTATGTGGGCATGAAATTACTGGATTCTAGGTCAATAAAAGGAATAAAGTAAGGCCCACATTTTAACAATTGTAGGCAGTGGCTGATTACCTTTTTGTACAAATGCTATAAGGTCTGAAGTTATTAACATAACTTAAATGATAAACTTTAATTTTTATGGCTTTATTACAGGTACAGTTTTTGTATTTCTGGACTGTAATGGTAGCCTGACAGATTGTTTTAGACTATAATTTGAACTAGGCACTTAAGTAAATTTTATATAAAATTTGAAGAGAAATTCAAAAATGTTTGGAGACTTGTATACAGAAAGACTTTATTATGTCTAGATTGTTTATAGAATTTTTTGTATGTATATTTTTTATAAACTTTTCTATCATTTTTGATATGTTTATATTATTTTATTTTTGTTTTCTATCCCCCCCCTTTTTTTTTGAGTTGGAGTCTCACTCTGTTGCCCAGAATGGAGTGCAGTGGCCGCTCCCTGCCACCGCAGCCTCGACCTGCTGGGCTCCGGCGATCCTTCCGCCTCAGCCTTCCAAGCAGCCAGAATTACAGGCATGCGCTACCACGCCCGGCTGATTTTTTTATTTATTGTAGAGATGAGGTCTCACTGCCCAGACGGGTCTCGAACCCGTGGGCTCAGACAATCCACTCACATCAGCCTCCCAAAGGCGCGGGATTACAGGCTGAGCCACCAAGCCCGGCTTCTATCCCTTTTTTAAAAAAATTCTCATAACTATTTACTTTATTATAGGACAGAAATGTATTATATAAGATTTTCTCTTAGATAAAAATATTTTTTAATTCCTTTTTTGTTTTTTTATTAAAACCTTATTTGTATACCAACAACATTTTTTCTTTGCTTTTTGTTTTTCTTTTTTTTAATTTATAGATAACCTTTTATAGTTATAATTTCAATTACCTTTTAGCAACTGTTAGGTGAAACATTTAGTTTTTGGAACACCTTTACTTTTACTGGAGAGCAGGTTTTAGGAGGAAGAAGTTCAGTATGAGCACAGGGCTGAAAACTTAGCCTCAGTATTAATTAAGAAATTAATTTGGACCCCAGTCACATTCATATAGACCCAAGGATTCTCTGGGTGGATGGCATACAGAGTGCTGCACTGGGCTGTGCTCCTCCCCCTTCAGTCAACAGCCACCATCACCGAACTAGGTGTTTCCCCCCACCTTCAGGAGAGGTCGCACCATCTCTTTCAGTGGTTCAGATATTGGGCTTAGGCCATTAAGGACAATTGTGATTTAGGTGCCCGGATTGACCACATTTATAGCAGCAGGTTTATCCTTATCAGGCCTCTTTTGGGTGGCTGGAGCTTTTGCCTTTAGTGGCAACTGCCAACTTGATTACCTTTCCTCTGGCTGGTATTCATTTTGGAGTTTTTTCCCTTTTTTTTTTAATGTTTCGGTTTCTAAGAACTTTGGAGGCTTTTTATAATTGGGAGTTTGGTATTTTTAGTCTTGAGTTAAGCCCCTGGGGTTTGGCATTTAATATTTTATAGGCTATAATCTTGTTTGCAAAATAAATTTGTTTAATGTCTCTGCATATAGAACTTTTGACCATTTTGTTTTTTCTTAGGTTTACAAAGTGAATTTAATTGCCAGATACTTTTGTTTTTTAAAAAATCTTATTATCTGCTAACTTGTAGTGAGTTTAAATTTGATTTTTTAAGTAATGCACTTATTATTATTAAACCACATAATTTTAATTTGCTTTAATCATTCAAAATCTGTCCCAGCGGGGTGTCCAAGGGCACAGACCACTACACACTCTCTTGGTCATGTTTTTTGAAAACCCAGAATTTGCTCTGAACACTTAGAATTTATTTCTCAATGGAGAATTTTAAAACAAACAATTAACTAAATAAAGTCGTAAACAGCAATACCAGGAATTTCTTGAACTCTGATGGCTTCTCCCAGACCAAGTGTTTTCAGCCTTTCTTGAAGTTCTTTTTTTTTTTTCATGACTTCCTAATGATGCCTATAAAAACAGCCTGGTACAAAACCTTTTTAGAGTGAATGGACCACGTAGATGTAAAATGATCTGTTTCTATTTATTTTTATTTATTTTTATTTTATTTATTTATTTTTTTGAGTTGGAGTCTCACTCTGTCGCCCAGACTGGAGTGCAGCGGCCGCTCCCGGCCACTGCAACCTCAACCTGCTGGGCTCCGGCGATCCTTCCACCTCAGCCTTCTGAGTAGCTGGAATTACAGGCATGCACTACCACACCTGGCTGATTTTTTGATTTATTGTAGAGATGAGGTCTCGCTGCCCAGGTGGGTCTCGAACCCACGGGCTCAGGCAATCCACTCACCTCAGCCTCCCAAAGGTGCAGGATTACAGGCTGAGCCACCGAGCCCGGCTTCTATTTATTTTTAATTATGAACAGGCAAAATTGTTAAAAATTCTTATGAATTACTAAACAGCAGTCTTAGTCATAAGATGTGGACAATTAAATGAGAGTGATTAAGTCTCACTCTATGTACCACAGAGTGTGCCTAGTGTTTGACTTGTCACTTAGATGAAGTACTGAGCTTACAAGGTGACTTAATCAGGTGGGAACTGCCAGTTCCCATGCCTTATTAAGTCCTGCAAAGGATTTTGCATTATAATATAAAGTAGGGACTTGGTATGCATTACACAACTCCAAGAGGCTTTCCAACAGTTTTATAGGGACAAGCAGTTGATTACGATTTTAGGCAAGGCCTAAACCTTTAGAAACAGACTTACTTTTAACTAACTTGGCTTTAAGCATTTGAAAACAAGAACAGCTTATTTATTCCCTTAGTTGCCAGAGAAAGATTACAAAAATTTTATTATTATTATTATTATATATTAAGGGCTGATGGGGAGACGTAGGATATGACTAACACCCTCCGGTTTTCTGGTGCCTTTGGGTCTATTGGGGTCTATGTCCGATAAGCCTTTATGAGACGCTCCAGAAAAGTGGTGGGAGATTTCTGTGGCCCTTAAGTGACTTCACTCATCTTAGATAAATTTGTGGGGCGCCTTGCAGCAGCCCGGAAACCAGCGATAAGAGGTGAGATACTCCCTACTGTGATTAGTGTTAGGGTCCTAGTTTGGTCTGTCGGGGGAAAGATGCGCTTCAATCCTGCATGTTTTGCTGGCCAGCCGCCAGGTCCCAGGATTAACTTTCTTGCTTCCTGGTGGATTCTCTCCCTCTCTCCTGCAGTGACGAGAGCTTGGAGAAGCTGTTGGCAATTATCCCATGTGGGCATAAAGGCGGGCTCCCGTCCCACCCATGATATTAATTATAATAACAGACACAACAGTAACAAACACTGAACACACAAACAAGACAGCAAAAACTGAACAGAGAGATCTGACTGCCCAAGGGCAAAACAGGAGATCCCAGTGCATCTCACTAGGACCTCGGACCCCGGAATTAGTGCTGTGTCCAGCTTTACCGAGGGCCCCTACAGGAGTGCACTCAAAACAGAAATCAGGAGCCTGATTTATCTCTCTGAGGGCTTCCAGGGGCATTGTGAGTCTGCCAGATACAGGCCCAATCGAACCCAGAGTGTTTGCGGGGATGCAGCCCCACAAGGCCCGTCAGTTAAAATGGGTGCAATTTAAGCGCTTGGTTATCCCGGACGAGCCCCCATATGAAGTAGGGTCCAAGCGATTAAATAACAGACCACTGACTTAATTTTAACAAAGGAGAAGTTTATTAGTCAAGGCTCTGCCAGCTGGCGACCGCTTGCAAAAAGAGAGTTTCAAGCAAGATGGCCCGAGCCCCCACTCAGAGCTCCCTTAAGTAGTCCTAGTTTACATCTTGGTTAGTTAAAGTTAGAGTCGGACATTTTTCAGAGTTTTAATCACAATATTCTGCTGACATCAGCAAGCTAGAGAGTTTACAGAAACAGTTGTGCTAATTAGACTAGTGTAGCCAGTAAGTATACAATTTATCTGGCAATGTTTACAGAGGAGAAACCTTCAAAGAAAAACCTCCAGGAAAGGAGTAATGCCTGTTTTAAGGCTGAAGTTATTTTTTTCACCCCTCCCCTTTACAATTCCAGGGGTAGAGGCTGCTCTTCTCTTTCACTCTTGGGCAGAACATAAGCTTAATAAATTTGCCATCAAATGCTTGGAAATTTACAATTAATTACTGCTTGAAAATGATGCAAAAAAAGGTGTTTTTTCCCCCTATTTTGATGGCAAAGATGTCTTAGAACTAGAAGGCAGTACCATGAAGGCAACCTATAATGAAAAGGAACATCTATTGAGTATCTTCCTTAAAGTGAAAAGAGTGGTGGGCAAAAGACCCTCCAGGACTTCCATTTTCGGTCTTGGAGGGAGTAAGAAACTGTAGACCAAGAGCCATCAAATATATGTAACATTTTCTTTTTTTTTAACTTGAAATTTTCTAAGAGACTTGTAGCAAATCTCTTAGGAAATGTTTTCAAAGAGATTTGTAGCAAAACCTTAACATGCAAAAAACCTGTGATTTTGTAGGAGGAGGTGGTGACAGTGCTTTGGAAGGGGCAACCATTTTCCCAGGTAAGTTTTGAGGGAAAGAAATGATGTCATTTCTTTAAGAAGAAATGAAAAGAGGCTCTATTTTTGGAACTCACTCTAAGAAACAGAAAAAGAACCTTGTTGGTTGGGTTCTGGAGTGACATTATACTTCATAATGCCACACAGGGGGGCCTCCTGAAGACAGAGGACTTCCTGCTGTTTTCTGTTTTGCTTTCCCTGATGGTGGGTAAGAAAAGGAGCTTGTCTACATTTCTTAGTCTTCGAGAACCCACCCAGGAAGCTGGTCTTTGAACTCCTCCACTTCCATTCCTACAGATACTAAATTTATTTAGAGCAGGCTTTGGCTGTAAACTCAAAACAGATGGAGAGAAGGATGCTGTCTAAGAAAAGCAGAAATGATGGAGTTACATTCTGGTTTGAATGCTCTTCATTAAGAGTATTTATTGTGTCAATGCTGTGACTATATCATCCTACTACAAGGGTAAATGGCTGCTGGTCTGAGAATGACCAGAATAGATGAGCAATATCATTTCTTTTCTTTTCTTTTTTTCTCTTTTGGTGAGATAGTAGAAGTTAAAGAGGGAAAGAAGAAAATAAAACCAGGGGAAAGAAAGGTCTTTCTCTGGAGAATCAGTTTATAGGTCTAGGCAGGGACAGATGATGGTCTAGGTGGTACGTGTAGGACTCCGTGTGTTGAAACTTGGCTCAGTCTTAAGAGCAGGACAAATGGGAAGAACGTTGCCCAAATTCTTTTTTCTTCTCTTTGAGGTCCTGGTGACTAAAACGTAACAAAAAGTATAGAAATGATAAATGAGCCTTGCTAAACTTTTTAATCACGTAAGGCAAATTGTAAGAATAGTCTTAAGGATGTAGCCCTTAGTGATCTAGGTTAGATAAGAGTTTCCTTTTACAGTTGAAACTTAACAGTGGTAAGTTTAGTAGTTGGGACAGTTCTGGTAAATTCAAACATGACTATGAGAACTTCATGAGTGGGAGGTCTCCTGATGGCAAGAATGGATTCCCAAACTCCAGAAGATCCTGCACATTCCCTGAAATTCCTTCATAGGATTTGTGGACATGATATAATGTGTTAGTACAAATTAAGGTTACATTTCTCCTTAGCATTATGGTAAAATGAAGTGAAATCTCATTTCCTGTGTTTTGCACCACACATGGAAATTTTCATACCAGGTGATGAGATCAGACACAGATACCACAGTTCCTGTCTTGGGTTGGTGAATGCGTCTCAAACTTGTATGTGTTAATGAGATAATTTATGTGTTAAAAAAAGGACACCTGACTGTAAGCTTTCCCCTTCTTCCTCTGTATGACCTCAAGGAAGGCTCTTATTATTTCTTGGTTTCGGAATGGTAGTAGATGGACCCCATCAATTTCTCTAATTCTGAACCTCTAAGTTTTTTTTTTTTTTAAATAAAGATGTGGGGTACAATTCAGGGTTAGGTATACAAATGTTGATTATGCAGTTACCCTTGTTAATGAGGTATGTCCCTCCCTCCCCTAGCAGTTTCCCTCAACTGCTAATCCTACCCTCTCTCCCCTGACAGTTTCCCACTACTGCCAATCCCTTTCTTATAGTATTATAATTGCTGAACCTCTAAGTAAATCCCACAAAGCATTTGTAAATAGTCATCTCTTTCACAGTAACCAGAATAACTTTAATACATAATCCAAATGACAGATATTTGACATCTCTAATTTCTGTTTAAAAAATCTCTACAGAAATCTTTCATTTGATGATGTCAATGTGAACTTGATATAATCAATATCTTTATATATTATAATATATAGTGGATATTGACAAATCTTTATGAGAAAACTAAAACAAATAATCTACTTTTATAATTTTTCAACCTTTTTGAATGTGACTAAATTCTAAATCACATGTACAATATAGAAGAATGGGAAAGTATCTAACAAAAGAGGGCATAATACTGATTTTATTTTAGATTTTTATTTGTTTGGAATTATAATACAGGCACAGAAGAGGTCAGTTGAGTATAGAAAATCCTAGGTCGCACTCATGGATAAGTTACTCTCAGAAGTGAAAACATGAAAAAAAAAAAAAGTGGATTTTTTTGAACCTCACATAGAAAGTATTTGATAACCCTCATTTAAAAGAACACTTCAATTCTGTATTTCAATAATTTTAAGTACTTTTTGGTTTACATATTATTCATCTTTTGACAATTCTGAAATACAGAGATATTTCTGGAGTATTTGTGGGTTTTGAATCACTTCCATATAAACCAAGGTCAGAAGAAAATTTGAATCTAACAGCTACAACAATTAAAAATATGATAGACCAATTGGTATATGTATAATTAGATAAGCGCGTACATACATTTATGTATGTTTAACTCTATGACTAAAAACCAAAACAGTATGTGAGGGAAATGTGGATTTAGTTGATCTGGCTGGCTAGGCGGGTGTCCTCTTCCTCCCTCACCACTCCATGTGTTATGAGCTTGTTCTAGGAAGATGATCTTCCCAATAGAGGTAGACCTCTTCCTCAAGGGTAGACAAGTGGCTGCACTCCCCTGCAAGAACCCCCAAGCAAGCTCTCAAGGTCAATTTGTAAAAGAACATAGGGTAGTAATCAGGTTTCCAAAACTTCAGACACATTCAAATAAGATGCTTCATGTGGTAGTCTGTCTTTCCTAAAAAAAAAAAAGAAAAAAGTCAAAACAAATCCAGTACAATCTTCAAATAGCTCCTTGAAGAACATTTTAAAAATGTACCCTATATATTCTGAAAAAAAAAAAAAATGCAAGAGGATCGAGAACTGTGAAGTGAAAGATCAGTAAACTCACCCTTACTAGACCTACATTGAAATCTCTCTGAGTCATCATATATCAGAAGACGACACTAAGAAGGACATATTTCTCTAATGGTCTTTTGAAGATTTGTTCAATGCAAAACAATCTCAAGTTTTCAAACAGGGACTATAAATTCAGTTGGAATCCTTAAACTTTATAATACTGAATCACAGCTAGCTTTAATGCAAGAGTTATAATCTAATTGATAGATATGTCTTTCAATTACTTAAATAAAATTAATCTCAGGTAATATGAACTAATGAAATATATATGATGAGTGATCACAATATGTTTTTGTATATCAGTTAAAATAATGTGTTTTTACATAAACTAATAAAATTATTTCAAGTCTGCAAAAATTATCAAGGAAAATTGGTGAGATAATAGAGCATAGTATTTTGTCAAAGCTATTTATAAAACGTGTTGCAAAATGTAATTCTTACCAATTAATAGGTATTTCCTAAAACATAAGAAATACTGTTGTTAAAATTAACCACCAGTCTGAAATATTAGAACATTTAAAATATAATTATTAATATAATTAGCAGCATTCTAACATCTCATATTTCCTTGGTAGAGAAACTTTTTCACAATTGTTTGTGGAAGTTCAATGTAATTCATAATACTAATAGAACATAATTACAAATTAAGCAATTCAAAGACATTTCCCTATAGTTCCCAGTGATTTCTACATGCCAACAGTGCTTTGGTTTTGTTCACCAATTTTTGGCCCATTTCTACCATGAATCTTTTTCCTTTTTCTTTCTTTTTTGAATTTATTTTTATCCTAAAAATGTGGGGTACAATCCAGGGTTAGGTATGCAAATGTTCATTATGCAGGTACCCTTGTTGTTGAGGTGTGCCCCCCTCCCCTAGCAGATTCCCACTACTGTCAATCCCCCCTCCCTCTTCGCCTCCAGCAGTTATGATAATTGTTCAAGGTCCACTATGAGTGAGAACATGTGATACTCACTCAGTTCTTTGTTTCTGTGATAGATCACTCAGTATTATAGATTCTAAGTCCATCTAGTTGCTATAAAGTTCATAATTTTGTTCTTTATGACTGCATAAAATTCCATTGTGTATGTGTACCACATTTTAAAAATTCAGTCCTCTTTCAATGGGCATCACAGTAGGTTTCAAGTTTTTGTTATTGTGAACAATGCTACAGTAAACATACATGTGCAGGTATCTTTTTCATCGAGTGATTTGAGTTCTACAGAGTCCCAGAAATGTAGCTATTTGTCGTATAATTTAGTTGACTTTTTTTTGTCTAGCCTTTAGCACAAATTTAACAACAGTTGTCTTGTTCATAAAATTATGTTTAGAAGGGAGCCCAGGAGTTCTTGTATAATGAAGATAATTAAAAATCTTCTGAAAATCAAGATTAATAAGGTTTTCAAGAGTATAAATAAATTATCTAAATGATCTACTTGAACATTTCGAGAATAAATAAGAATTTTAAGTGGTGTTTGTGAAGACTTTTGCCATCTGTTCGGTTAAAAATCACTTTGTTTCTAATTTCATTTTTTGCTGTTTGTTTCACCTTGAGGATGATCAAAATTTTAGTAAAAGGATTTTGTTTTATCAAAACATAAATTCAACTTTTTTTATTCAATTAATCTACAAACAGAAAATGAACGACTTCTTTAGGGTAGGTACAATGATGGTCACATTTCCATTGCCTTGAGTACTTTAGAAGCATTAATATTTTAATTATGAAAATTAAATTATATACCTTTTTATCTTCTATTTCAAAGGCAGGGAGAAAAAATAGTACACATGTAAGGTCTTTCACAAGGAACATGTGCTTTTAGATTTTGATTTAT
Organism: Carlito syrichta; assembly: GCF_000164805.1. NCBI lineage: Eukaryota > Metazoa > Chordata > Mammalia > Primates > Tarsiidae > Carlito > Carlito syrichta. The sequence goes on along the minus strand of NW_007234212.1, from coordinate 3,702 downwards.
AAAACTATCATTTGTGTCTAAGAGAACTGTTAATGTCTTCTCTTTCACCTAGAAGAGAAGAATTTCTCAAGGGGCGAAAAGAAGAAACTAAATGTCTCCCTTTCAAAGAGTTAGCATCACACAGACGCATCCTTGAGAAATGGATTGGGAATAAGATGTTTGGGGATGAAATTCCAAATTCCGAGATGAATCACCTTTTTTGTGAAGGGCATACTCTAGGTTTGAAATTCATTGGAAGGTTTCAGGATAACTGGTGTTTCTGCTGAAAAATCTAACCTCAGTCCATGGGAGGGGCCTCTCGCTGATGGGTTCTGGTAAAACTCACGTGGGACTCTCTGATCAAAGAATAAAGCATGGAAGTCCAAATCCCTCTCCTCAAATAATATCAACTTTTTATTCCCTCATCATTAAGGAACTGATAGATTACATTGAGTGAGCCTGACATTAGTAATAAGGTGTTGGAAAGAAGTGTTTGAGAAGTAGACTAGATTAGGTTTACTGATGTTTTCATTCTATGTAGGTAATTTTACCCAAAGAGTTGTGTATCTTATTGATATCTACAACCGTGTAAACTGGGTACAGGAACCTTTTATTTCATAAGTGAGGTAACATTTTAAGCGACGCTACCTTAAATAAAGCACACTATGTTTAATTCATACTATGCTGTCACTGATCAAATCAGATTCCATTTTTAGAGCAGCTTTGACAAGAAGAGGAGGGAGACTGCAAGGCCGCTCTGTGTCTGGGAGGAGGACAACAACGCCCAAGTGTTTTGCTGAACAGAACTTCAGCCCATGAATAACTGAAATGTGACAACACTCTTACAGACGGCCTCCACTTTACCCCAAACCACCTGGGTACTCTTCTCAGCTCCCTAGAAACAGATTTAACACCACAATGCTTTTGCAAATCATATTTTCAGGAGATTTTACACACAAAAAAATAGACTAGCAAGACTTCACTATGTAGGCAAGAGTAAGACTTAATATGCTCTCTCAGGATTATGGGTTTTTTGGTCTCAAGTTTACCAGCCATCTCATCTCTCCTTCCTCTCTCACGTTGAGCCCAAAATTGCTTCTCTGGTTCTGAACAATTCTGCTCTGACCTCCCCTTATATGCTCCACTCAGCAAGTGTTAGGCTTGCCAATTGCAATTTTAGTAGGCAGCATCAACAGTCACTTAAGAGCGCCCCTTAAATCACTGATATCCCACTCTACATTACTTATCAACATTTCTGTTTTACAGAAATGGTCTCTACTGTATGAAGGGTGGGGACTTGGGGTAGATGAGAAACAGCTATTGCTAAGGAAAAAAAGTTGCAGACACACATGTGTGCATGTATGTTTGTGTGTGCATAGGTATGTGTTTATCTTTATTATTAAACCTTTACCACTTTCTTTTCCAGTCTGGTGGCCAGAATTGTACAAATTAAAAAAAAAAAAATCCATGGAGCCTCTTTATCTCGTTCCCTTGATTATGGGATAAGTACCCAGCAACCCACCTCCTCCTTCAAGCTGCACTCACATGACAGACAAAAGAAACTGCCTAAACTCAACGTCTCATTACAAAATGTCCCCCATCCCATGTTTTTTGGGCTGTCTATGATTCTTACTTCCTTTTTCTCTTCACTCAGAGTTCCGTCCCTAGTTCCAAAATGACTGCTTTTAAAATGGGTAGGAGCAGAAGGAAAAGTGTCTGTGTTCCTCTGTTACCAAAGTGGAAGGGTATTCTGTGTTCTCCTCATCTTCCTCGGTCAGTGTTTAAATAAATAAACAGTAGATAGAAGTTCAGAAGTTATCATAGCTTCTCCTGCTGGAGGTCATTCTCTTCAAGGCATGGAAAACACAGATTTTGGTTTTGTTTTGTTTTTGTTTTTACCCATATGGGGGAAAAATGATGTGATATTGTAGCATCACTGAAAAACATAGACCCAATAAGATTCCAGAATTTTGGAGGTTGGTTTACCGTGTTTTAATTTTAATATTCTATCACATTTCCAATAGTGGTATTTTCTTTTCTTAGAGTTTTGAAATGTGAAGGCTGGGACACATTTTAGTAAGTGCATGATATTCATCTGAAGTCCTTTTTGTGTCTGTAACAAACTACAGATCAAATGAAAGAAAATGCTGTTGAACACCTAGTTGACTACAGCCAGTCTTAGAAAATGGCACAATTTCCTAGTTTACTAAATCTTGTAGAGTACAAAGCTGACTTTTCTGAGATGTTTTAATGTTATATCAGGCTATTGTGCATTCCAGTGTGGGAAGATATAAGGACAAGACCCCAAGCCATGGCTACACTTACCCAGATGAAACATTTATTATTGATTAGTTGCTCTTCTGAGTTCATCTTTTGACTCCTAGAAAACAGTAGTGCATATCAATGACGGCCGTGCCTCTGCTGTTTCACATAGAAACTTTGACACTCACCTGAGCAGCGACTTGAGGGGGTTGGGAAAAGTCTTGGACCAGTTCTTTATTCAGGGCAGCTTACTGTGATTACATTTCATTTCTCTTGCAGTTGCATCCATGTCACGTTCCAGCACCACTGAGGATATCCTCAATATTTTCTCATCACACTATCCTGCTAATGACTCTCAGGTGACACAAAATTTAATAGGTCCTCTGCATTTTTCTGTTCATGTTTCTTTTTACCGAAATTGATATTTCGAAATTAATATATTTTTAAAAGTATATAAATGCATTTAAAATGGAGAATGAACCATTGCCTTTCTCGACTCTGGTGTGGTCATGTGCTCTTTGAGCTATGTCTATTGCCATGTTTCCTGGCTTCGGTCCCATCTCCCACCTTGGGGAGATGAATCTTCTCTCTCTCTCTAATTTACTTTTAAATAAACTATATTTTCTTTAAAAATCTATAAAAATAAAATGGAGACTGAAAGATGAATTTTTACTCACTTTTTAAAAAGCATGGTTTCCCAAGGCCTTAGCTTTGCTACCAAAACATATTCTGAGCAGTTTATGTGTATCTTTTCAGGAAACTAACATTAACATATTTATATCAACCTATGACAGAGTTTCCAAATAATGCTGCTTTCCAAATAATATTGCTTTGAACATTACATAGATGTCTTGTGTCTTGGCGCAGTTGTTTCAATTAAAAAAAAAGTTTTAGTATTTTATTATTACTAGCTAATCCTCAGTTTAATGCATTGTATTAAAATGTGCTTAATGTTTCTTTAGTTTAAACTTTTACTGAGTTTTTACATTTTTTGGCTCAATGTGCATGATTAATGTTCAATTAGCTTAATTATGCATGGCACTTGCAAATAAATATTTTTATGTTATAAACTTGATTTTTCTTCTCTTTTGGCTGATTTACAGAGAACTATTTTTATATCTAAATGAAAATAAGCATTCTTGATAATAAATGATGCTGAATGTTTTCCCAGAAGAATATTTTATCTTTTCATTTGCCTAAATGTTATGACCTTCAAGATGACTTTTATAGAGGTTCTTTGCATTTTAAAAATGTTATTATTTTCATTTTGTTGCTAAAATGTCTATATATTCTATGTTTTATTACAGTATGTACTCATGTATTTATTTATGCTTGTCCAAAAATTTCTCCTTGTCTTTCTCTTTATTCTTTCTTGAATTTTGTGTTTCAGTTGGGGTTTTCTAAAATACCATCATAGCTCTATCTAGTATTTCTCTCTATACAGGTCTGATATTAATGAAA
>NW_007234211.1:0-11068 GCF_000164805.1 Carlito syrichta | reverse complement strand
AAGGTACAGCTCATAAAACACAACAACAACAACAACAACAGGAAAAACCCTTGTGTTTCAGCACATTAGAGTTGTATGCATTGTACAGCAAATTCCAACCCTATTAGTTCATTTGTTTATTAATTTCTTTGCTTCCTTCTTGAATTGTAACTAAGGTAAGTTTTTAAAAATTTACTGATTAAATATTACTGTCTGAATTTTCACTTCTTTGTTAATTTAATTAATCCTTACTTTACAGACAAAAGAAGGGTGTGTAAAAATCGGCTGATGGATGAACTGAAGACTTTCAGAGGTGAGTGCAAAGCATTCTGAGAGAGATAAAACTGAGTTCTGCAAGCTTTTGCATTTATGTTTACAAATCCTCTCTTCTTTCCCACTGAGTAGATTACTTACTGTGATACTGTATTCTTCAAATTATGAGCTGCCATTGTTACTTGTACACCATCACGTTTAGGGTCATAGCCTACACTTTTGTCACTGTAGCAAATTTTAAATCTTACTGGAAGAAATCTTTGGACCAGTTGTTTGCTGTAATTCACCAGTCTTGCCTATTCTTCTCTTTCTTCTGGGTAACAACAGTCGTACAACAGAAACTGTAACATTTTTTTTTTGAATACTGATGAGAGAAGATCGTTCTGTTCCTAATCCCCAACTGATTATTTTGTTCACTTCAAGAGCTTTGTGGTGGTGCCATTGTTTTTTAATTCCTATTTGTGGTGATTGATTGATATTAGCAAGCATGTTTTCCCCTCTTAGACATAAATGCAAACTTCTTTTTTTAATCCCTTCTTTATTATGGAGGAAAAGTTAATATCAATAAAATAGGTGATGCTCTTGAAAACATGAGAATCCCACTTGAAAAAGAGGAAGTTGAAGAACAGTGCAAATACCTGCCCATTGATGGCGAGTATGTCAGATACACAGTGCCCTGTAAGAAAAATTTTATTCTCTGTGGGATCATCTCAAGTACACTTATTCATTTCATGCAACAAGTCAGAAACTCGTAGAAACTCAATCCTAAAGAATGGAGAAATATTGTCCCTTGATAGTTACCTGAGATAAAATGTCAATAATTGCTTATATTGCTGCTACCAGAGTTCCTATGTCAAAGAGTACCAAATGAGATCAAGGTCAGTGTTGGGATCAAATAGATGGGTTTTTAAAATATGTATATATTTGAGAGGAAGGAGGAAAAGATTATCAAATAATTCAGAGAGCAGTAAACAGAAAGAAGGGAGGAAAAATAAAGTGGTTTGTTGAATAGGATGTTCTTTCCCCAGGGTATGTTTTTGTCTGCTTTATTGAAGATCAGTTGGTTGTAGGTATTAGGGTTTGTTTCTGATTCTTCATTCTGTTCCATTGGTCCACATGTCTGCTCTTGTACCAGTACCAGCTGTTTGGGTTACTATAGCTTTGTAGTATAATTTGAAGTCAGGTATGTGATGCCTCCAGCTTTCTCCTTCTTCTTAAGATTGCTTTGACTATTCTAGCTGTTTTTAAATTTCAAATGAATTTTAGGATTGCTTTTTCTAATTCTGTGAAAAATGACATGGGTAATTTGACAGGGATTGCATTGAATCTGTAGATTACTTTGGGTAATGTGGTCATTTAAATAACATTGATTCTTCCTCTACAATTTCTTTCATGAGTGTTTTGCAGTTCTCCTTGTAGAGATATTTCACCTCCTTGGTTAAATATATTACTAGGTATTTTAGTTGATTGGCAGCTACTGTAAATGGAATTGCATTATTGGTTTGATTGTCAGCTTAGTCTCTATTGATGTATACTGATTTGTGTGTTTGTTGATTTTCAGTGAAACTTTGCTGAATTCATTTATTAAGTCCAGGGCTCTTTTGGAGTAATCCTGTGGATTTTCTAGGTGTAAGATTATATCAGGCCAGGGATGGTGGCTCATATCTATAATTCCAGCATTCAGGGAGGCCAAGGAGAGAGGATTGCTTGAGGCCAGGAGTTTGAGACCAGCCTGGGCAATATAGCAAGCCCTCGTCTCTACAAAAAATAAATAAAAATTAGCCAGACATGGTAGCATGTGCCTGTAGTCTCAGCTACTCAGGAGGCTAAGGCAGGAGGATTGCTTGAGCAAAGGAGTTCGAGTCTGTAGTAGGCTGTGATTGTGCCATTGCACTCCAGCCTGGGCTACAGAGTGAAACCCTGTTGGAAAAAAAAGAATCGCTTGGTGGCTCAGCCTGTAATCCCAGTACTTTGGGAGGCCGAGGTGAGTGGATTGCCTGGGCCTGTGGGTTCAAGGCCAACCTGGGCAACTTGGTGAGACCATGTCTCTATGATAAATAAAAAATTAGCTGGGCATGGTAAAGAATTCCTGTAGTTACAGCCACTTGGCTGAGGCAGAAGGATCACCTGAGCCCAGCAGGTCGATGCTGGGGTGGCTGTGAGCATGCTGCTACACTCCAGCCTGGGCAACAGAGTTAGACTCCAACTCAAATAATAATAATTGTATCATCAACACACAAAGATATGAAATCAGAGTTTGAATTCTTCTTTTCCAATTTGGATAATCTTTATTCCTTTTTCTTTTCTGATTTCTCTGGCTGGGACTTCCAGTACTATGTTGAATAAGAGTAGTGAAAGTGAACATCCTTGCCTTGTTCCAGTCCTGTGGGGGGAATATTGTAAACTTTTCCCTGCTCTGAATTATATTGACTATGGGTTTATCATATACAACTTTTATTATTTTGAGGAATATTCCTTTTATGCCTATTTTGCTGAGGGATTTTATCATGAAGGGATGCTTGATCTTATCAACTGATTTTCTGATGTTGTTTTTATTTTGTTTGTGTGGTGGATAGTGTTTATTGCTTGTGTATGTTGAATCATCCTTGCATCCCTGAGATAAAACCCACTTGATCATGGTGGGTTATTTTTTTGATGTGCTGTTGGATTTGGTTTGCTAGTATTTTGTTGAGGATTTTTGAGTCTATGTTCATTAGGGATATTGGTCTGTATTTTCTTTTCTCATTGTGTATTTTCCTGGCTTTGGTATTGGGGTGATAGTGGCTTTGTAGAATGAGTTAGAGAGGATTCTCTCCTTTTCAATCTTATAGAATAGCTTCAGTCAGATTGGTACCAGTTCTTCTATAAAAGCCTGATAGAATGTGACTGTGAGTCCATCAATCCTGGACTATTTTTTGTAGAGATACTTTTAATTACTGGTTCTATCTCACTACTGGTTATTGGTGTGTTCAGGGTTTCTATTTCTTCCTGATTCAAGGTTTGGGGAGGTGTATGTTTCCAAGAATTTATCAGTTTCCTCTAGAGTGTCTAGTCTGTTTGCACAGAGGTGTTCATATAGTCTTGGATGATCTTTTGAATTTCCATTGGATCAGTTGTAATGTCTCCATTTGCATTTCTGGTTGAACTCATTTGACTCTTCTCTTTTCATTTCTTGATTAAACTAGCTCGCAGTCTATATTGTTTATCTTTTCTTTCTTATATTTGTTTTATTTTTAAAGTATGGGGTACAAATGAGGGCTAGGTACATACGTGGTCATCATACAGGTAAAGGGTGGGTATCCTTATTGATGTTATGTGCCCTCCCTCCCCTGGCAGTGTCCTACTACTGCCAATCCCTTCCATTTAGTTGTTTATCTTTTCAAAGAATCAACTTTTGGGTACATTGATCTTTTGTAATTTTTTGTTTGTTTTTTTAGTTTCATTTAGTTCTGATCTTTGTTCTTTCTTTCTTTCTGCTACCTTTGGGTTTGGTTTGTTCCCATTTCTCTAGTTCCTTGAGGTATGACGTTTGGTTGTCAATATACCTTTCAATTTTTTAATTGTAGACCCTAAGCACTATGAATTTTCCTCTAAGCACAACTTGGGTTGTGTCTCAGAGGTTTGGATAACTTTTGTCATTATTGTCTTTCATTTTGAGGAATTTCTAATTTTCACCTTGATTTTATTGTTGACCCAAAGATCATTAAGGAGCAAATAGTTTAAATTTTACGTATTTGTTTGGTTTTGTGAGTTCTTCTTAGAGCTGATTTCTGGTTTTATTCCACAGTGGTCTGAGAAGGTGCTTAATATGATTTTGATTTTTTTGAATTTATCAAGACTTGGTTTGTGGCCTACCATATACATGAGAAAAATGTACAATCTGTAGTTTGGGGGTGGAATGTTTCTGTAGATGTTTGCTAGGCCCATTTACTCCAGTTTAGCCCCAGTATTTCTTTGTTGAATTTCTGCCTTGTGTATCTGTCTAGTGCTGTCAGTGGAATGCTAAAGTCTCTCATTCTTGTTGCATTGCTATCTGTCTCTTTTCTTAGCTCTAGCAGAATTTGTTTTATGAAGCTGGGAGTTCTAGTGTTAGATGCATATAGATTTTATTTTTTTAATTATTTTTTTAGATTAGAAAATATAGTTTATTTAGAAAGTAGATTAGAGAGAAAGAAAGAGAGAGAAAGAATTTACCCCCCCAAAATAGGGGAGTGGGTCAAAGCTTAAAGAGAAGCATGGCAGGTGCATGTATATTTTAAATTGTTGCATCTTTTTGTTAGATGTATCCCTTTATCATTATAGAATAAATTCTCTGTCTTCCCTCATTGTTGTTAATTTAATGTCTGTTTTATCTAGCATGAGAACGGCTAATCCTGCTTATTTTTGGCTTCCATTTGTGTGGATTTTTTTCTTTTTACCCCTTTACCTTGGGTCTATAGTAGTGTTTGTTTATTAAGTAGATCTCTTGAAGATAACAAATATTTGGATTGTGTTTTTTGAGTCAATTCTGCCAATCTGTGTCTTTTAAGTGGGGCATGGTGACCACTTACATTTAGTGTTAGTAATGATTTCTAAGGTACCGTTCCATTCATCATGTCTACTGTGACCTAGTTGCTTTTTTTCTCTATTGTGTTGACTTTCTCTCAGCCCTGTGAGTTTTAGGAAATTATTAAATGCAATTTGTACTATTGTAAAATATATAAAATATATTGCTAATGATAACATTTAATAAATTCATAGATTTAAACTTTAGATTGCTTAGAAATCACCCACTCCCTTGAGAGTGTGATCAGTTAGGTCTGGGGTGAAGCCATGAACCTCCATCTTATGTGAGCAACCCCACTACAGTTAGTTTTGTTGAAAGAGCTAACCTTTACTATAAAAGTAAATACACGTTCATATGTCTATTTGGGAGTATTCGATTCTTGCATGATTTTTAGTGACAATCTTGTCAAAACACTCTGTTTAACTCTTAGCACCATGAGCTATAGGTCAATTACCAGTTTCATAAGAACCTCAGAAGTGCTGATTCACCTAAGTTTACCTAATATGATCTGGTCATGTGTGAAAGTATGAGTTTCTACTTGCTAAAAGAGGCTTGGTTCCAGGTTTGGGCCATAATAAATAGTTGTTAGAAATATCTAAATACATGCTTGGTGCAGTCTTATGTTCTCATTTATCTTGGGTAGGCAGGTAGATTTGTCTGCATTTATTTTTATTTTTGTTTGAAATGAACAAGTGTTAAACTTCAAACTTGCACCAGAAAATGAAGTGTTAGAAGAAAGACTGTCAGGATTTAAGAAAGACCGTGTGAGCCAAATACAGGAAAAAGCCAAACATAAACTTCACCAACTAGATCATTTTTTAATGAAAAGTCTCAGATATGAACTTGACCTTGCTATCTACGCTAAATATGATCAACAGAATGGTTAAGGATACTGGGGCTCATAGTAGTTTCACACAAATAATGTGAAGTATTTCTTGAGTGCCTGTGATCTTCAAGGTCTTAGGAATTATTTTTATTTGAAAGTTTATTTGTTTTATTTCTCCCATGTAGAGCATTCTGAAATGTTGCAGGGGGGGGGAAATGTAAGAAAAGTAATTTTTTACTTTGGTGAATAGGATGAGAAGTCAGTCATTCTTAGCAGGAGCTGTGAAAGTGAAATGTTTTAAGCAATTTTTTAATTTAAAATTTTTTATTTTAAAATTGTGAGGTACAATTCAGGGTTAGGTGCACAAATATTCATTGTACAGGTACCCTTGTTGATGAGGTGTGCCCCCGCTTCCCCAGGCTGGTTTCAACTACTGTCAATCCCACTTCCCCGCTCTCCCCCACCCCCTGCAGTGTCCTGCTACTGAATATCCTCTTTTTATAGCATTATGGTAGTTGTTCAAGGTCCACTAATGAGTGAGAATATGTGATACTCAGTTCTTTGTTTCTGTGAAAGATAACTCAGAATTATAGACTCTAATTCCATCCAGGTTGCTGTGAAGTTCATGATTTTATTCTTCTTTATGGCTACATAATATTCCATCATGTATTTGTACCATTTTTTTTATCCAGTCCTCTTTTGATGGGCAGCACGGTTGGTTCCATGTTCTTGCTATTGTGAACAAGGCTGTGATAAACATATGTGTGCAGGTATCTTTTTTATAGAATGATTTGAGTTCTTCTGGGTATATTCCCAGTAGAGGGATTGTGGGGCCATATGGAAGGTCTATTTTTAGAACTTTTAGGAATCGCCACACTGATTTCCACAGAGGCTGTACTAGTTTACACTCCCACCAGCAGTGTAGAGTGTTCTCTTTTATGCAATTTTTTTTCCTTTTATGCGATTTTTAACAGCAGTGTTTGGATATAAAGGTTTCAGAACTTGGATGAAAAAGCATTAAGGAAAAGGTGTTAAAGAAATGGCATGCAGCAAGCAGAGAGATCCAAAGAAGATGACTTTGATTTTTATTTTATTTATCAAATCCATTTAAAAAAAATACAAATGTAAAGGCAGTTTCTTGCCAGAATTCACCAGACTTGTCTGACTCTCCAGTTTTTTCCCTTTGAGTGTCCCACAATAGCTATAGTCAGGTCCTCTAGACAAAACTGAGGGACCAGGTTCTGTCCCCGATTCCCACACAGTTCTTTTCATGTGAACAGTTTTATTGTTTGATATTGTTTATCCTCTAGTTAATTCATGGACATTCCTAGCACTTTTCACTTTAGCATTATTGTTTGCTTTTCTCATTCCTGTCCTCTGTCTTCTAAGGGGTGAAGTTCAGTGCTAATAAGCTAGCAGACTTCCTGGAAAATATGGGCTTTGAACTTGAGGAAGAGGAATACCAAGACCTAAAACGTTCCCCGCCAGTTGATGGTGAGATGCTCTCAAAGGGAAACTTTGAAGTCATCTATGAGAATTTCTGAAATTTATCTGGAACATATGTTCATACTATTAATTGAATAAGTCAATATTATTCATTTAAAATCTTTCTTCATTTCTAATGCAAGTGTTTATAGCATAATGTTATGCAGAATATTAAGGGTTATTAGTTCTTGCAGTAGACTTTACTGAGTACCTAGTATACAGAAACTATTAGGGACATAAAAACAAAAATGCCAGCTTCTCTGGCTCCAGGAGTTCGTGGTTAGTAAGGAGTCTCATATGCAGACCCGTCCTCATAATACTATATGGTGGTGCTATAATACTGACTCTAATAATGAAATCAAAGAGAGACTTGTCAGAAGATGTGTAGGAATTCTCCAGTAAAAACAGCATTCCAGATGAGAAAAGCAGTGTATACAAAAGCATAAATGCATACACAATCAAACAATGTTAGGAAAGCAGCATTGCAGGTAGAATGTACTCTGTAGTATAAAGTGGGAGGACAAAAGGCTGGAAAGGTGAGTTGCCAAGACTGGAGGGCTAGCTAGGTCAGCCATCATCCTCTTGGGTCAGTTTCAGAAATTTGTGTCTTTCTAGACATGTGCCCATTTCATCTATATTGTCTGAACTGTCGACATGAAGTGGTCATAAAAAACTAACATCAATTTTCTTTGTTGATTTGTCTCCCATCTTTTTTTTTTCTATTGGAGTCTCACTCTATTGCTTAGGCTGGAGGGCAGTGGCACACTCATGGCCACTGCAGCCCTGACCCACTGGGCTCAGGCAAGCGATCCTTCCACCTCGGCTTCCAAGTAGCTGGAATTACATCTATGCCCAGCTAATTTTTTCTGATTTATTGTAGAGATGAGGTCTCGCCACGTTGCCCAGGCTGGACTCGAACCCATGAGCTCAGGCAATCCTCTCACCTCAGCCTCGCAAAGGGCCGGGATTATAGGCATGAGCCACCGTGCCCAGCCTGTTTCCCATCTTATTGATCTCAGTTCTAGTCTTTGCTGTTTCCTTCTTCCACCTACTTTGGGTTTAGTTTGCTCTTCTTTTTCTAAATTCTTAAGGTGAAAGTTTATATCACTAATTAAAAACCTTTCTTCACTTTTCATACAAGTGTTTATAACTATAAACTTTTCTCTAAGCACTGCTTCTGGCTGCATCCCAAAATGTGTGTGATATGCTGTGTTTTTACTTTCATTCGGTTCAAAATACTTTCTGATTTCCCAGGTAATTTCTTCTTGGTCCATGGGTGATTTAGAAATGTGTTTTTTAATATTTATGAATTTCTCAAACTACTTTTTGCTGTCGATTCTGAATTAATTTATGTGTGGTCAGAGATTGTACTTTCCTATGATTTCAGTTCTTTTAAACAGAATGAGTCTTGTTTGAGGCCTAACATATGGTCTGTGCTGGCGAATGTTCCACAGGTGACAATATTGGCCCTCATCCTACTGGTTTTCTGTTTAGTTGTTCCATCCACTATTGAGCGTGAGGGAGTGATATCTCCATTGACTACACTGGAATTGTCTGTTTCTCACTTTTAGCCTTCACACTACAGGCAGTGGCATATTTAGAGCATTTCTCTCTTGGAAAATCAGTGTTGGTGGAAATATAGAGGACATTTTTGGAAGCAAAGACTCAAACTGGAAAGATATAGATGGCCATGATCCATAAGAGATAATGAGAGCCCAGGCAAAGGAAAGGAAATGAACTTAATGTTGGATATGAGACTGATTAGGGAATGGTTTTAGAATTAACATGTGTTGATTGAAATGAATAGGTCTTGGTGACTGATTACATGTGAGTTATGAAAAAGTAGAAGAATTTCAGGAAGGGACATCTCGATGAGTAAGTCATCAGTTGTACAAGCCAAGTCAAGACTTCAAGAAGAGGTTCAGGGGACAATGTCAAGAGAGTAGCTTCAGTGTTAGATGAGTTGAGTTTGAGATAGCAAGACACTGAGTTAGAAAGATGCGTGAAGAGATGGCTGGACTCTTTAGAAAGCAGTGTGGTGGTTTCTAAAAGAACTAAACGTTGACCTTCCATATGACCCAGCAATCACCCTACTGGGAATATACCTGGAAGAACTCAAATCGTTCTACAAAAAAGATACCTGCACGTGCATGTTTATTGCAGCACTATTCACAGTAGCAAAAACATGGAACAATTGTGCTGCCCATTGAAACTGTACTGGATTTTAAAATGTGATACATATACATGATGGAATATTATGCAACCTTAAAGAAGGACAACCATATTGACTTTGCAGCAACTTGGATGGATTTATAGTCTCTCATACTCAGTGATCTATCACAGAAACAAAGAATTCAGTACCGCATGTTCTCACTCATAAGTGGATCCTGAACATTTACTATAACACAGTAAGAAAGGGGTTGGCAGTAGCAGGATACTGCCCGGGTTGGGGCAGGAGGAGTGGTACACATCAGTAAAGGCACCTGATCTCAAACCAGGCAAAGTGGGGACCAAAGCGAGGCCCAAATGTCACCTGTATGATGACCATTTGTATACCTAATCCTGAATTGTACCCCACATCTTTAAAATTTTTTTAAAAAGATGGTTGGAAATAAATACTCTAATAATTTATCTTATTTTTCTTAAACTAGAAAGTTAGCAAAACTTTAGGGATGTGTCAGAGCACTGATGAGATTATTAGCCGACCAATGGGAGAGGCAAAAGAATAAATAAATGGAATATCTGATGGGGAAAGCTTGAAAGTAAACAAATTGCATAAGGAGAAAATATTAGTAAGAGAAAGAGAAGAAGAATTTACCTGGGTTAAACTGTGAACTCCCAGAAACAACAAGTTTAAGGTGGAGAGTACCAATAACTGCCCTTTACATCAATCATGCCTGGAATATGCTAGCATGCCTCACAATAGTGAGAACTACAAGTATCAGACAGAAAAATTTCCAAAATAATAGTACTTTTGGGAAAATAGCAAAAACCTGGATTCCTCTCACTGCCTCCACTGCTTATGTGGCATCATGGAAAGATGTTGGAATTTGGAATCAGCCAGACATGGATTTGAACCTCAGCTCTGAAAGTCTTGGAGTGTGCAATATTGGTCATCCTCACCACTGTGAATCTTGCATCCCCTCTGTCGAAAATAAAATAATAGATACTTTCCACAATGTTGTAAGTTCTTAGCATAGGCCTTAGAACCCAGTAAAAACTTAATAGTAGCTTTTTTTTTTTAAGTTGGAGTCTCACTCTGTTGCCCAGGCTGGAGTGCAGTGGCATGCTCATGGACACTGCATCCTTGACCTGTTGGGCTCAGGAATCCTTCCGCCTCAGCCTTCCAAGTACCTAAAACTACAGGCACGCACCATCACACCCAGCTAATTTCTTTTGTTGTTGTTGTTTTGGGGTTTTTTTTTTTTTTTTAGAGATGAGGTCTCACTGTGTTGCCCAGGCTGATCTCAAACCTCTGGACTCAGACAATCCTCTCACCTCTACCTCCCAAAGTTCTGGGATTACTGGCATGAGCCACCAAGCCCAGCCAATAGTAGCTTTTATTAGTAGTAATAATAACAATAGGTATGCACTTATCTCAATGCATAAATGCATTTATCTCAATGCTTGGTTATGGCTTTGGTCTGGTCAGAAGAAAGTAAATTTTCATAGAATATATTTTTAAAAAAATATCTTTTATTATGGTTTTGTGGGGTACACTTAAGGGTTAGGTATACAATTGTTTCATTCAGGCACCCTGTTGATAAGAGGTCATTCCCCGTCCCCAGACAGATATTTGCTACCGTTAATCCCATCTCCCTCCCCACCCATAGTTTCCCAGTACGGTCAGTCATTTTCTTATAGTACTACATTGGATGTTCAAGGTCCATTATATGAGTGAGAACATGTGATACTCGGATCTTTGTTTTTGTGAGAGGTCACTCAGTATTATAGACTCC
>NW_007234210.1:0-4955 GCF_000164805.1 Carlito syrichta | reverse complement strand
CACATTGCAAATGTGTAGTGGCATCTCTGGTCTTTACTCACCAAATACAAGTGGCTCTGCTCTTTCCACCACCACAATCATAACAATCAGAAATAGTCTTAGATATTGTCAAATATCCCCCCAGAGAGGAAAACTTCCACTATTTGAGAATCCTTGCTCTATGCTGGTGGTTTTTCTATCCCATGTAAGGGATATTCCTTATCTTTTAGCTGAGTTTCTCCCTTCACATTGTCTATCTATACTAATCCCCATAAATATCTAGATATTAGCATGAATATTTCTTCTTGGATGACCAACATTTAAGAGTATAATTAGCGGGCAACTCCTTTGGGTACCCTACCACTGTGGGAGTTTTTTTCTGTCCTCTCAATAAATCTTGCTTTCTAAAAAAAAAAAAGAAAGAAAGAAAGTATAATTAGCACAATCATGAATGCTGAGTTCCCTAAATGCCTATACCTCTTTTTTCTCCCCTAAGGACTAGACAGGCATCCAAATGGATGACCATTTTACTTTCATTAAACAGTAACAGTAATCAAATCACCTCAAGTTCTTAAGTCAAATACCTCAGATTATATCTTTAATTCTAGACATAATTCTTAGCATCTTCTCAAATATCCAGATTTGGTTACCATCTTGCCTTAGTATACATACAAAAGGACTGTGCATATGTCATCCATTTGGGCTTGGATTTCACTTTCCATTGCAATAATTATATGTCTCATACTTTCAGAATAAGCATCTAAACCCCATTTAAACAGAGTCTACCACTAGAGTTAAGCGTTTTTAACTGTCATAGGCAACAGCATATCTAACAATCTGGGTGCAGCACTATTTCCTTGCTAGGGTGGAAGAGGCAGATGTTCACAGGGCATGAAAGCACTGGAGGCTTCAGACAGACTTCCAAAGAGGAAAAACATATTTGTGTGCAATGGAGGTGTTTCTCTTTCATGTATCTAATACTTTCTCAGTTTATTTTTCCTGCCACTATCTGCTGCTTACAGGCAGAATTTTCTGCTCTCAGAAGAAAAGACATTGTTGTAGCCCTTTTCACAATCTATTCTCCTATAGCAATCACAATTCTTTACATGTTTGTAGAAATTTTCAATATTATGAAGGGTTGAAATGAACAAGGATTTCATCCACTGGGATGTCCTTGTCCATTTTTTTTCTTTTAAAGGTCAGACCTCCTGTCCTCTCAATAAATCCTACTTTCTCATACACACACACACACCCAAGTCAGAGCTCTCATTAGGATTATAGCATGTCTTTCTGTACATCAGTTTTTCATTGCATTGAGGACTGACAAGAGGAATATGAAGTGAAAATGTAGAAGAACCTCTGGATATAAGTGGAAAGGAAAGAAATGGGACCATGGACATAGCAAGAAGAAAGTGTATCTAATGGCAGTTGACTGTGCTATAGAATAATGAATTCATTTCATCTTGATATTCAGAAAAAGTATTTTCTTATTTTATTTTTTAAAGATATGCTGTGTATGAAAGGACATCCAGGTTTTTAAATAGTACCCTCAAAATATTATCCCTTAGGGGAACACTATACTTTTTTTTAATGAAGTGAAGCATCAAAACACATTGAACACTTATTTTCCAGTTTTAAAATATAGTGATTTTAAAACAAATCTAGCTTATTCTGGGTATAGGTTGTTGGATATAAAAGGTTGACAAAATAGAAATTATTTCTCTGTAAATAGCAAGAGTAACAATAATACAATTATCAAAAATTAATATAGCCTCAAATTTATTAAATTTATATTTTTCAAGAAAAACATATCCCTTGTTTTGCTAACCACCAGATAACCAGAAAATATAATATTCTAAATAAACAAAATAGTACCATTTTAAAAATGGCCTTCCCTCATGTCCAATATAAACAACTTATTTTGAGCAAAATATGTTTGTTTTTTCTTTTTTTATGATAGTGTTTTGTTTATTAACCAGGCTAGAGTGTAGTGGTTTGATCATAGCTCACTGTAGCCACAACCTCCTGGGCTCAAGCCATCTTCTGTTTCAATCTCCTGAGTTGCTAAGATTGAGGCACATGCCTCCATGTCCAACTTATGTATTTTGTTTTGTTTTCTTTTGTAGAGGCAAGGTCTCACTATGTTACCCACCTCATCTCAAACTCCTAAATTCAAGCAATCTCCCTGCCTCAGTCTCCCAAAATGCTGGGATTAGAGGCATGAACTATTGTGTCCAGTGAGAAGATGCTATTGTAATGAAGTGTTTGTTTTTGTTATATCATGGATAATATGGTGAACTTAAACTTAAGAATAAATGTATGTGTGTATATTTCAAATATATTATTCAGCCAAAATAATTTGTCTTCTGTCATAGAAACATTTACCTCCAGATCATTAACAATAACAAGTGCACTTTAAAGTAAATATTGAGACAATAAGCAATACATCAAGGATAATCTTTTTATTCAAATAAATCTAAGAAAAACCAAGTGAGAAAAGAGAAACAGTAAATTTTTAAAATCTCAAGAGTCATAATTTAAGATATTAAAAATATTTTCTTCAAGAATGTTTAAAAATTTATAAAATAAATATATGAAATATAAAAATAAAAGGTTACTATGAAAGAGAGAAAATATGAGATTCTGAAAATTTAACATTTGGTTGCAAAAGTAAAATGTAAAACTAAAAGTATTGTGGTAGGACTAAATATTGTCATGAACTCTTTGAGAACACATTTTTGAGCTAGAAGTTTTTCCTGGGAAAATACACTGAAACTTTAACCAGCCTTTTTATAACACAAACTCCAAATGAAGGGAACAGAGAGAATAAAAGAGATAAAATAACCAAAGAAATAATGGAAGAAAAGAACCTATAGGTCAATAAACACATATTGAAAGGTTTCACACTAGACCACAAAGGAGTAACAAAAATTGCTGTCTACAATGTAAAGATGATATTATTATAGGCTCATTCTGAAAATATTCTCAGGAATCTGAAAAATAAAAATACAGTCTTATAAGCAAACATCAGAAAAGTTTCACGATAGCTTCAAAGTTTTTATTGGCATTACTAGATACTAAGGAAAATGAAAAAAAGTTTTTAAAAGGGTACAGAAAGTAGCTAACACGAAATACTTGTTCATACATAATGTCAGAAACAAAACACAATCAACTGAGAATAAAACAAGAAATTATCCTCTTAGTGAGAGACTATGCAAATTTTTATGTAAGAAAAATGAAGTATTCATTAGAAGAACAGGGAAATAGATGAAAATTAGCCAACCCCTCCACCCCCCAAAAAAGAGAATCAACGAAATAAAACAGCAAAATAAACCAAAACACCTAGGAAAGATATAAGAATACAGAGTATAGTATTCCATCGTGTATATGTACCACATTTTTTAAATCCAGTCCTCTTTTGATGGACAGCATGGTTGGTTCCAGGTCCTTGCTATTGTGAACAATGCTGCGATAAACATACTCTTTTTATTAGAGTGTTTTGAGCTCTTCAGGGTATATTCCCAATAGGGATATTGCGGGGTCAGACAGGAGATGGATATTTAGAGCTTTTAGGAATCGCCACTCTGCTTTCCACAGAGGTTGCACTAGTTTACACTCCCACCAACAATGTATAAGTGTTCTCCTTACACCACATCCACTCCAGCAGCTGTTATTTTTTGAGTTATTGATAATGGCCATTATCAACAAGGGTGCCTGAACGATGCATATTTGTATACCTAACACTTAACTGTACCCCACAATTTTAAAATAAAAATATGTTTAATTAAAAAAAAAGAACACAGAGTAAATACAAAATGTAATCTCTGACTATAAATTAGTCATTACAATGGCTGTGTTTGGATGAAATCCTTGTACTAAATTTCAGGACTCCTCATGCTGAATAAGAAACAAACAATTACTATATATCACCGTGTTTTTTAAATGAGACAGGCCTATATGAACAAAACAGGCAAAAAGTATTCCTTCACAGAGCTTGCATTCACCAGCATCACCATGTCTCAGAAACTTTAATTTCCTTGAGGAAGAAGCTATGCCAGATCCTATGTGTCCTTGAGTACAAATTCGTCAATCAGAATAATTCAAAATATAATTCCAGGGCCACCTGTATCAGAATCACACAGGACACCTTTTAAAAATCAGAATCAGATTCTCTTAAAATACAGCCTGAAAATCTGATTTTGGCAAACATTCCAACTGCCTCTTCACATAGAAGTTTGAAAACCACTGCTTCAGGCAATTATCCAATATTTATTATGAGGGAATAGAAAAATACTTGAAGCCAGAGTAATTTGAAAACCCTGTGACCAAAACCAAAATTGCTGACCTTCACAAAAGCTGTGGTCTTCCCATTCTGACACTCTATATTCTGAAATAAACTGTAATAGACTGGTTATATTGATGATTTCCAGAACACATATTGAAAAGTAAATAAAATATGCATGTCAACAGCATATTTTAATAACCTAAAAAAATTGAGACATGAAAAAACAAAGACTCATGAAATTTCAAGATGATAGCATGGAAAAATATACACAGAACAAGGTTCTCAAAGTCATTAACTGAGAGAATATTAAAATAAAATCACCTATAAATTATATCATTCAAGAGGAAATCAGATTCCATCAATTGAGTGAAAAACTAAAAGATTGTCTAATATCCTTAACAAAAATGTGCAGGCTTTATTTGAATTAACTAAAACTTTACTGAAGTAAATAAGAAAGAATAAGATTTGAATAGATGAAGATAATTGTAGTGCTACTTATTGGAGAATTGAATATAATGAGTGTACCTCATCTAATTTACAACTTTAACACAAATATCAACTCTAGTAAGAGTCTACTGGAAATAAACATGCTGATTTTTTATTGATACACAATAGTTGTACATGTTTATAAGGTACATGTGATATTTAGATACATGCATACATATGTAATGATAAAATAAGAGTATATAGG
>NW_007234209.1:0-4705 GCF_000164805.1 Carlito syrichta | reverse complement strand
AATGCTGGCCAAGGACAGAACAAATAGGGAGTGTTGGCAGAACAGTTTGGGTTAAAGTACGGACACTTCTTAGGGGGAAGTTAAATGAAAAAGATTAAAGAAGTTTGAATGCCTGATTGTATTGTGCTTGTATATAAACTATGGAATAAAGAGAATCAGGGCCACTCGGGGACTAGCCCCGGTGCCCTCCCTTTGTAGCAAAAGGAGTCTTGTGTTCCTTTCACGTCTCCACTCCCTCCTTCAGGTTCCCCAATAACCCCGGCTGGTCCGGACAGGTTTTGCATTCAGACAAGTCAGTTCTGGGGTAATAGCTGGGGTAAAGGTCAGCAAAAATCCATCTAAGAAAGCTCCTTGGAAGAAGTGTTCTAGAATTTTGTCATAGAGGATTCTCTGTAGTCAAATCTCAGAGTTATCAATAGAGCACAGGCACCTCTCTACCAGGACAGTTTGGAATTTCAGACCTCTGCTGGGAATTGTAGCCTTGAGAAGGGCCTGGACCCAAGTGGTAGGTCTCTTCTATCCCTGTCTTTGTCAATTCAGGCTGCTACAACAAAAACTCATTGACTGGATGGGTTATAAACAACAAAAATGAATTTCTCACAATTCTGGAGGCTGGAAGTCGAAGATTAGTCAGGGTCCCATAAAAATTGCTCCAAACAAAGAATAGTAACAGTTTATCAGTCATTCCAAATTAGATGACCACTACCAATATTTAAAAAGATATGCATAAACTATTTCAATGATTTTGACAAAATGGAAAGGGATCCATGGAACTAGACTTAAATTCATAAATGACAAACACAAAATATGTATATAGAGATGAAAACACAAAGCAATTCACACAAAAGTGCAAAAGAGGGTGGGTTTTGGAAGTATGGATACCAAATGTATCTTCAAGTTAAATGAAAAGCCAATATGTTCCCCATTGGACGTGGGTAGACACCAACATAACAAGAAGAATATTAAGATGCAGGTCTAAAAGTCTTATCATTTTCCACATACTGAGCAGAATATTATACTCAGGACTATTTTTATTATAATAGTAAAATGGTATTAAAAATTAAAGAGGAACAAAAGAACACCAAGGTCACCTAAAAGCTTTAAATTTTTATGAGGAAAAAATGACTGAGACAGTCCTTAAGACAATGAAAAAATATGGGAAAATATTGATTCCTTGATGTTTTCTGTGCACTTGCAACAATACACAAAAGAAAATATGCTTAAATTTCAGAAAGATTGATCTGTGGTATTGTCACAAGGGTACATGAATACTCAGAATGATAGCTGAGGGAGTAGTCCCCATCGGTGAATCATCAGTGGAGACCAGAAGACCATTGTTTCCGCATGACCTAGGCAAATGGAAGGCAGGGACTCCCAAGATTCCATGACATGCCTATCTTCTGATTCTATTATTATGACTCCAAACCATTACCTGGTACCCTGGTTCCTAGCTCTGGCCTTCCTACCAGAGCCTGATACAGGAAGCACTCAACAGCCTAAACATAGGCATCTTGTGCCTTATTTTTGTGGTTAAGAATTCTCAGAGTTGTGGGATGTTGGCACAGTCTGTCTGAAAAGTAAGTTATGAATCAAATCTATCCCCTTTGTATCTGTTTAAATCCCATTTTTAGTACTAAAAAACTTTATTGAGGTATAATTTACATACTATAAAATTCATTCACTACAATTGTACAGTTTAATGATTTTTAGTAATTTACCCAAATAGTACAACTATCACCGTAATTTATTCATTTTTAATATACGATGCTTTGGTTTCTTCTCCCCAGGTTCTGGCTTTAATTCTACAACAGACTTCCCCATGGCTGTACCTCTCACCTCTTTTTCAAATCTGAGGGAAGAAATGAACATCATGGAAGCCAGCCAGTACCTGAACTCTCAGCTAGAAAACAGCAAACAGAACTTCCGTGACCTCACAGAGAAATACGTCACATCCACAATATCCCACAATACCCTGACACCCTGACCAACCACCTGCAGAAATACAGTAAGTCATAAAGGGGCATGGTCACCAAAGTGAAAAATGATCATCCATCCTTCCTCTGAGAAGCAAAAGAATCTTCAGACCTTCTTCTCTCTTTTCATAAAAAATAATTTAATCCTGACTATACTTCCAGAAAGATAGAAGTGGGTAATTTACTCTCAATTTGCAGAGGATTGAAAAACTGAGGTACAAAGGGATAAAGTTTGCATGCATGGTGTAGGGAGGAATAGAGACTGAAATCTTGGTTCAGGCACTAAACTGTCTTTTTTCAATAATGTGTGTCACCTTCTACAAACATGTAACATCACTGTTGGTTTGAATATCTCAGGATGCAATTCAAACTTTTACTGAGCACCCATTTGCAAAGCACTGTGCCAACAGCACTAGGAGAGAAGGAAGTAATAGTACATTCTCTCTGTCTTAAAGGAGTTTAACACTATCTGTTCCCAACTCAGTCACAGATATCTGGAGATAAAAACTTAAATAGCAGACACAGAGGGAAGTCTTAATGCCTGGAGAAAGATTCTTTTCCCAGAAAAGTTCAAAAGAAGTTCAAAAGTTCAAAAGAAGCCATTCCTCGCACTCTGGTTAGATTGAAGGAGTTTCTAGAAAATCAGAGACTGTATAACATCCTTTTTATGTTTCCCTGTAATGTGAACTTTGCAGACAGTGAGCAATGCCAGGTGGACCTCCAGGATCTGGGCTATTAGACATAATAGCCAAAGTGAGAACATGGAGGAGATCGCCAGTCTGAGTAGCAGGCCAGGCCAGTGTAGTGGCTGGGCCTTCCCTCTCACCAGTCAGCATTCACATTAGGAAATCCACTGAAAAATCCCAGGCTTGTTAATGATTGGGAGGGAAGAGGAGGCTGTAATGACTGATGGAAACATGGAAACAAGGCAACAGTTATATTAGAGGAGTGTTACTAACATTGAAATTGAGTTTACTTTCTGATTTCTACAAGTATTTTTTAGTAAATAAATGGAAGGTAAAATTTGCTATGCAACTTACTGTCATAGACAAAAAATAAACATTAAAGCCCTATTTTTGTAAAAAAAAAAAAAAAGTGAAAAGATGAGCTTTGGGGGTATAGAAAAAACTCCAATTTTTACACTATTCATTTTAATCATAATACAATTGCAGGGCAAAATATTTTCCAGCTGGAGAATAAGAATGGTATCATCCAAGACCTTAGTATAAAGGCAATAAAGTACAGTGATTAAAGAGCATGTACCCTAGAGCCATACTTCTTGGGTTCAAGTCCTACTTGTTTATTATCTCTGAGTCTCAGTTTTCTCATCTGTAATGGTAACATTGAGTAGCACCTACATCTTTGAATAATGATGATTCCACGATGATAACTCTTGAAAATCTACTAAAATGGTGTATGACAAACACCATGTATCGATCCTCTCACTAATCTAACATACCACCTGTTAGCATTTGGGCATACATTATTTAGATCTTTCCCCCAAATACATTTTTTTACACAGTTGTGTCCAGATCAGATTTTAAATCTTTGAAATATTTGGGGATTATTGAAACTCTCAACACAGAAGAAAAGTCCGTCCTACAGTCCTTGATGTTCCTTCAAATACACAGGAAATCACCACTTCATGCCATATGTTAATATTTTACTTAAGAGACTGTGAGTCTTGGTAAAGTGTGCTAAGATTTGGAGTCAGACTCCAGGAGGTGTGAATCCTGATTTTTGCCTCATTCCAGTTGAATCATCTTGTCAAGTGACTTTATCTGCCTATGTGCTTTTCTCTGCTCATCTTTAAAATGGGGAGTAGTTGGAAGACTGAGGAGTAAAAACATGGGAATCCCAGTGCCTGGTACTGGGGTTACTTTTGTCACTGAGATCAATCCGCCTCTCCCCTGTAGGTAGTGACCACAGCAGCATGTCCAGCTTTCCACTGAGGCAGTCATGTCTGTCTTTTCTCAGAGTGTGAAGAGAGTAAAGACCTCATAGAAGCTGTGCTGGAGGTGGAGCTGCCTTTTGAGGAAAGGGACCTTGAAGGGGTCCAGCCCCTTTGCCAGGTCGTGAGATCTCCTGAAGGAGAGATGGATAGGTGAAAGACGAAAATATTATTCCCGGACACCTGCTTCCTGAACAGATGACATCCTTTATTAGTTAACAGAAAGCTTTTATAGCATTTGTAAAAGGGGCAAGACAAAGAAAATCCCTTCATGTACATATGCTTTAAAAGTTACTACCATCTAGCGGTCTTTAGAAGAAACGAATAAGCCAAAAACACTATCTACTTTCAGTTAATGAGTCTTGAGATAAGTGTAAAAGGAGTTTCACTTAAACTAAACATAATGCATACAAGGTTTACTTTGACTTCGGTTCCACATCACTTGTCTAATTAAAAAAGCCTTAAAATCACGAATACAAAACTATAGATTGTACCGAGTGATAGTAGGAATATGAAGCCCATTAACTTGACCAAACAACAGTGGCTAACATTTAAAGAGTAACTATGAAAGTCACTTACTGTGAAGATACATACACTAATATTTACTCTGAATAAACATATAAAGTGAACTAAACATAATGAAATAAAACTAACACAACTAGAATTATTATGGTTGCATAATTGCCAATGAGCTTTTAAGTTTAGGATAATGGTGATTTGGCTGTTTTCCCTTATGCTTGGCAACCTCCTGGAAAGCATCTTTGTCTAAGATAGGCAGTGG
>NW_007234208.1:0-5926 GCF_000164805.1 Carlito syrichta | reverse complement strand
TAGCCGGGTGTGGTAGCGCAGGCCTGTATAGTTCCAACGGCTTAGAGGGCTGAGGCGGAGGGCTGAGGCGGAAGGATCGCTGGAGCCTAGCAGATCGATGCTGGGGTGGCCGTGAGAGTGCCACTACACTCCAGCCTGGGAGACAGAGTGAGACTCCAACTCAAAAAGGAAAACAATCACAAGGAAAAAGGACACTGAAAAACTGAAAATCCCTCTCTCTCCTTTCTCCTTTTCAGTGTACTTCTTCCTTTCTTCTCTCCCTTTCTTCCTTCCTCCCTCCCACCTTCCTTCCTTCTTCTTTGGTTCATTTAGGGATGCTATGATTTTTTTTAACATTTCTTTTCTATTAAGATCCCTGCCAGGCTCTAATTTAAGAACTCCATTTTCTCATAAACAAATTAAAAAGATAATCAATACTATTCTAAAGTGAGTATCAACTGGAACTAAGTGAATGTACTTTGTGAAATCTATTTGACTATGTAGATTTCCTTGTTGTACTTCCAGTTATTAAGATATGTTTTAAATAGTCGATGTTGCCCAAATTCACCAGTAAAAAGGTGACAAGAAACCTTCAACTTGAAAATATAAACATGATAGAGAATCATGTCAGTATACACGCTTTTCACTATTTTATCGTTTCATATTAAAAAGACAATATAATACATTTTAGTTTGAGTGACCAGTTACTTCAGGCATGAGTTTTATGAAAATTAACACGTCTTTGGTCTCAAGAAGCTGAATGGTGTTGGGATTTCAGTCCTGCCACACAAGTATCTGCTTTGTATTGAGGGTGTTATTTAAATGTGTTTCTGCTTAATTAAACAAACAAACAAAAAAACAAAAGAAGAAGAAGAGAAAAGGAAAGAAAAAAATTACCTCACTTTCCCTGATGTTCTAAAAGGCCCATGCATTGTGTTCTTTAGATGTTAGTTCATGTCACTGACATTATCCTGCTCATGCTATCAGGCCACGGAGACAATATACAGTCTGGCTCTTCCCAAAGTGGTCACTATCCTTATTAGCGACAGGAAACTTGCTCTATAAGAAAATAACAACTTCTGTGAGATTTCAACTCCATTTTAAAAAATGTTTGTCTGCCAATAGGATGGTGACAAATAGAATTTGAATAAAGCACACTCAGAACTGAATGTGAAATATTTAACCCCACATGTACCATAGTTCATTAACATAAACCTGCGCATTATTTAAACTTGTTTGTCAATTTCACCCAAGCTAAGGCATTAGAATATAAATTTAGTTTCCAAAAACAGAGAGGGAGAGAAAGACAAGATATTTGTTTCAGTGTTATTTTTCCAAGAGAATCACCATTATTTGAATAACTTGGAGTCAGTTCTCGTCTTAGTACAAAGACATTCTTTATACATCAGTTAATTGTAGGCTGTGAAAGTGGAAGTCGACTCTTTACCAAGAATCTCAAAGTATTGATATTTATATCTAGAAATATTAAAATGTTAAATCAATGCCATTATTTAAATGTTTGATTGTATTTTTCCCCCCCTCTGGCAGAAAAGTGAGTTTCTTTCTGCAACCAGGCTTCAGACAGACAGGTGTTAACATTATTTCTGCAACCACGTTACAGGGGGATGGGTGGTATTATTACCAAAAAACCCAAAGGCCATACAACTTACTCAGAATATATACTCCACAGCCCTCCACCCACCCCCAAGGCTCAATAACAAAGGCAGGACTCATGATCTCCTAATCCTCCTTCACCCACCCCAAGACTAAATTAACAGGGACTATGGGCAGTCTGTAGGCAAGACCCAAGATGAGCTAATCATGCTGTCAATTCCCTAAGGGGAGATGGAAAGTTCCAACAATCAAACAAGCAACCCTGGCGAGACCTCATCTCTACAATAAATAAAAAATTAGCCAGGCATGGTAGCATGCGCCTGTAGTTCCAGCTACTTGGAAGGCTGAGGCGGAAGGATTGCCGGAGCCCAGCAGGTCCAGGTTGAGGGGACCAGGAGCGGCCACTGCACCTCAGTCAGGGAGACAGACTCCAACTCAAAACAAAACAAAAACAAACAAACAAACAAAAAAAAAGCAACCTTGCTACACTTAGACAACTTCAAATCAAATCAAACACAAGCGATATAGGAAACCTTCATTCCCAAAGCCCTGGCCTGCAACATTCCCCACTGTCAATTGTTCCCTTGGTTTTTATTGTGGACTTGCTGGCCTTTTCTGTTTGAACATTTGAATGGCCTTTTCTCTGTCTTCTGGTATCATGTACAAGTTTTGGTCATAAGCTCGGGGACTTCAGGCATATAACATATACAGAATTTAAACAATACATAAAACAACAGCCACACACTAAAACAGTTATTACTCATCTACCTATACCAGAAAAGAACTTCTTAAGCCAGAGAAAATACACAAAAACAAGTCAGAACACCAGTCTAAAGTTTCATCAAAGTCCCTGTAGGAAAAGGAGTCTGATGGTCCAGGGTTTGCTGTAACCAAGTGGCCTGCTGTCTAATTTTTCTTGATCCTGGCTTCCACTTGGGCAAACACACTCACATGAGGGAAACAAAAAGAATTAAGTCACACAAACCCCACCTTGCTCAGGTAGAATGTAATCTAAAGCCAGTCTATTGTCTAAAACTACCTTAGCCCAAGAAGTTAAGAAGCTTGCAAATGACTTTAAGATTTTGTGGTTTCTTTAGCAATAAATATAAGTGTTTCACATGACTTTCTTAGCACATGATGGTGGAACGCAACTCCTCACTATGGCAACAAGGTATAAGCAATAAAATACCGGATCCTAATCCAGGCCAAGTGAGGTCCGATGGGAGGTCCAAACTTCACCTGGGTACATTAACCACTTATGTTCCCAGTCTTGACTTGTACCTCACACCTTGAAAATTGAAAATGAAAAGAAAACAAATGACAACACCTGTCTCCATCTGGGTTTCCTGCTGAGAGAGCCCATGGAAGATGGATAATTTTAAAGAACTAGCTCAACAAATTGTTTTAGACACGTTATAAACAGACACAGAAACAACCAGAATACCCAAAAGAGTTTGTCCCAAATCAGCATCTTTCCACAAACAATTAGAGGCCCAGGATAGTCTCCATTGTCCACAGATGAATACACAGTCCTCAGAGGCACACTGCATCACGTAGTCCCTAAGCTGACCTGGAAGGCGGACTTCAGCATCCAGACAGGATAAGAGCCATTCCGCAAAGATCACCTGGTTTCCTCAGTTTGTCCTTCTTTATCCGTTCCATCATGTTATGCGGGAGCCAGACTGGAAATCAAACTTTAGCATCTAGGGCAATAAAAGCCTTTCTGGCGAGTCCTTACCAGGCAGTGACTCCCCAAGACTTTAGTTAGGAATTTGCGTGAGAGAAAAAGATCAGATTTAGTCTTCACTCCTCCCCCACCAAGCCCCCCCCCACTGGCCAAACATCATTTCTTTTTAGAATGCCTGTGTGGGCCAATGAACAGCAGGAGGTCCCGCAGTTGCTAAGAAGGATCATTCCTAGGTTGTCTATTCTATTTACCTGGTGAGGTGTCAAAGAGCTAGGAGGCATATTCCTAGAAATGTCTATTTTGTGACAATGGGCTTCATATCAGCGATGTTGGATTATGGAGGAATGGAATGGTTTAACTTAATTTCATAGCTAATTGTTTAAGGGCATAGCGCACCATCCTCTGATATATTAACTTTTCAATCATGAATTTGCTGCTTTTAAGTTTCATTATAGCCAATTGCCTAAGGGTAAAGCATTTACAAGAAATATATACAACTCTGAATTGATTTCATCTTTCAAAGATTTGCCCTTACAATCCCACACACCCATCTCTTCTGTGATAGTCCCTCAGTACAGAGCGATTGAATAATTTTAATTTTTGACCCTGTGTCTCTTAAGGATATTTCTTTTGATAGTCACCTTCTCCTGGACCTGAAGATGAGGCCCTGACTGTTGGGATTTAGCAAGAGTCACTGCCTTTTCCAGTCCTGTGAGTCAAAGCCTCACAGGCATGTCCGCTCTCGATCTCTGTTTTCTCCCTGTGCATCACTAAGGGGCGTTGGTTGTGTTCGATGAAGACTTACTTTGGAGAGTCGCCAGAGTGGATGGAAGGGCTCCGGCAGCCACAGGGAGTGTGCATGGACAGCACCCCCTGAAAACGGCCGGCCGCAAGCAGCAATGTCCCACCAGGGCCACCAATTTGCCCCCAGATATACTAGGTCAGCTGCCTCCCTTGCGGTCTATTGAAGACTAGAGGCAGAAACTGGGAGAAAATTGAGTTTACTTCTGCAACCGGGTTACGAGGAGACAGGCGGGATCATTACATCTGTAACCCGGTTACAGGGAAATGAGCGACACAATTACCAAAAAATCCACTGTTGAAATGTTGCATAAAATAGGAAGATGATGGTTGTTGAACATAGAGCAATTCTGTGCAACTACATCTGGCATCTTGTGAATACAAGAGAATGAGGTAGAATGTACCACGGCATCGAAACCGGAATGCATATAATAGCATATTCTTTAAACATTTTGTCATCTATATGAAGAAAACAAAAATTAAAGTTAAAAAGATGAGTATTCTTACTTCACAAAACTGTTCTGATTATTTCTAAGGAAAAAAACAGATATTGATAAAGATGCTATTATTCAGAGGAACTGACTGCCATTAGAGTTCTCAACAGTTACCATCCTCTGATATATTAACTTTTCAATCATGAGTTTGCTGCCTTAAGTTTATTTTAGGTTTATAGCCTTTATTCCTTGTACCCACAAAATTGATAATGTGAAAAAAAATTGCACCTGAGATCATATTTCATTTCATTTTGTTGCAGAAAGGCTATGTTCTTCTTGGTTAATCTCCTTAACTGTCGATCATCTTTTCTTTGAGGGTATGTTTCCCAGAAAGCAGGATGGAGGTGCCCTTGTAAGGGTCCAGCACTGACTGAGCTAGGTGAACATTGTGTTGAATAACGTATATTATCTTTTTTTTTCTTGTTCACAGCAATCCCATGAGTTCTGTATCATTATCTTGAGTTTGCATATGAGGAAACTGATGAGTACAATGATCAACTAAATTGTGGAAAACCATAAAGATAATATCAGGATTATAATGCAATTGAACTGTATGACTTCAAAAGTTTTCTGACATTAATAATGCTAAAACAGGTGTGCTTCAGAGCCTGATGCTGTGGTCTTCACTGCAGCTGAACTGAACAGAAATCTTACAACAATCACGGGGAGTCAGGTCTCAGCATAGGTTTGGATGTGCGAGTGTAGGCCACACCGCTCTCAATGTCTAAGGTGTCTTATTTAGCCTGAGGCTGTACTCATAGAAGTCCAGTTTAAAAAAAAAAAAGGTGGAGATAACTGTGCAATATACATTGAAAAAACCAGTGAGAAAATACGTCCTACCTTAACCATCCTAGAGCAAACCGAAATACTGAACCACCAGAACCTTCCAGACGAAATTGTGCATGCTTTAAGTTGGCTGAGTGGCAACAATGGTTCATTTAGGCAAAGAGATAATATTCTGTGTGAGCTACTTATTACCAAATGCTGTCACTTTGGGTGTGTGTCTAGCTACATTGCCTGAAAAAAAAAAATCAATTTCAATGTGCTGAGTAAAACGTAAAAAGCTGGTTAAAAAATAAATCATCTGTCAAATGTAGGATACTATCAACGATCGTGTTAATTCTCTTAAATGACATGGCGTTACTTTTTGTAATGGTCACGTACAGATTTGACTATCGGTGTGTCGCATAATCATATAGACCCTTTACTTATTGCATGATAGAAAATATGTCGCAGACCCATACTTAGGTCATTTGATGTAGAATTATTCCTAAGAGTGAGAAATATTAAGTTCATCTTCTGCTGA
Organism: Carlito syrichta; assembly: GCF_000164805.1. Classification (NCBI taxonomy): domain Eukaryota; kingdom Metazoa; phylum Chordata; class Mammalia; order Primates; family Tarsiidae; genus Carlito; species Carlito syrichta. The sequence continues at coordinate 45 of NW_007234208.1, read as the reverse complement.
GCCTATTGTCAGCATCGAAAATATGACCCTAACTGAATAAGCTAC
>NW_007234207.1:0-8491 GCF_000164805.1 Carlito syrichta | reverse complement strand
CTTGGGGTCCATCCCCAGCGTGGCCCAACAAGCAGCCTCGGGGTCCATCCCCACTATGGCGGCTGTTACCCACCCTAGTCCAAGTCATACGCCTCCCACTAATTCACCACCGCCAACCCCCCCTCTATCTCCGACCTCATCCCATATCTACACTCAATCTTTCATACCAATCCCTCTGCTCTAATGTCTTTCCTAAAAAACTTCTTCACCCTCAACCCCCACCATATAAAGCTTATAAAAACCATTACCTCTCAATGTTCTGTCTGCCAGCGAACTAATCCCCATACCCCCTTAAAACCAGGAACATTTCCCACGCATCAGGCCCGGGGTCAGCTTCCGGGTACGGACTGGCAGGTTGAATTTACTGTCATGCCCTCAGTTCGCCACATCAAATACCTCCTGTCTTGGTCGACACCTTTTCTGGATGGGTAGAGGCATACCCCACCACAAACAAACGAGCAGCAACTGTAGGGTCCATCCTTGCCAATCACATAATTCCTAGGTTTGGTGTCCCTTTATCTCTCCAGTCTGATAACGGACCCAAATTGACCTCACGAGTGGTACAATCCCTAACAACCGACCTCCACATTAACTGGCATTTCCATATCCCATACCACCCACAATTGTCCGGAAAGGTTGAGCAAGCCAATCGCACCCTCAAGGACACTCTCACCAAATTATCCCTCGAACTCCATCGAGACTGGGTCTCCCTCCTCCCACTGGCCCTCTTCTGCATGCGAGTTCTCCCAAAAAAACCGTCCCAACTCTCGCCTTTTGAAGTGATGTATGGCCATCCAGTGCTGCCCCCAGGAATCCCCACTGCAACCCCTCTGACACCCAATCACATACTTTACCCCCTCTTGTCCTTCATTCGTTCCCACATTTGGGAATATCAAAACCTCCTTTTACCTGTTTCGTCCAAAGGCCAAATCCCACCTCCTCTTATTCCTGGACAATGGGTCTATTTTTCTGACCCAGAAACTAAAACTCACCTTAACCCAAAGTGGCCTGAACCTCTTCAAGTAGTTTTATCCACTCCCGCGGCAGAAAACTTATCACAGCCCAACATCAGGTTACCCCATGGATTCACATTTCCCGTCTTAAACCTGCCACCCCTTCTTCCTCACAATTCACCCATAATAATACTTGTCCACCCACCCACAGGTACACCTGCTCCCAGGTTCCAGACCAACCACTTAAATTTCGCCTGTCTCGACTCACCACTCATCCCAACCCAAATCCAACCCAACATCCTGGAAACAACACAGAAAACTTGTGACCCTTGGCCCCTTTCCTTTCTTGGCCTGATCACCATTCTACTTACTATATTACTCACCTGCTCAGCATCCACAAGCTGGCCGCCTGCAGCAAAAATTCTGTTAGCTACTACCTATCTCTTAATTGTCACAAGCTTTGTTCTCATCAGATGCCTCCCTTAAAGACCAAAATAACCCCCGGGTTTACCTCCAGTTATGGTTTAACCATATTCATATTAATAAGCCTAGCCAATAACTTTACAATATCATGGGGCATGGCTGATTGGACTTGCAACCAATGCATCTCTGCAGGAAAACCCAGACTCTACCAGCTGATCCCCAGTATGTGCTATTATCAAAAATTTTCGTGCCAACTAGGAACACAAAAATACTGGGCTGCAACAATGTTAAGAGACTTCCAAGCGGACAATAGGGGCACAATCCGCTGTTGGGAGCAAGACCCCCCACCAAAACCCCAAAACAAAATACCCCCTTCCCCAACTGAATGTTCATCCGTCCATTCTTTTGTCCAGGCATCTTGCTACAAGCAAGCCTCGGTCTGCCTCAGACCAACCAAACAGCAGGCCTGGATGGGACGAAGCCTGGGACAACATTCTGGGTATTCTTGTCCCGGGAAACAGGGAGAAAAAGTCTGCTGGAACCTCAGACCTCCTGTGGGGAGATCAGATGGGGGAGGGACGCAAGATTATGCTGAACAGTAAAACACTAAGCGGGTAATGGAAGAGCTCATTCAACATTTCAATGGGCCGTATTGGTGCACCCCAACCTCCCAAAACCCCGGGGCCCTTATCAGACAGATCCGGAACTTCTTCCTGTCCTTAGCCAAACCCATACCCTGCTTAACCTTACTAACCCCAACCTAGCAAAGGACTGCTGGCTATGCCTCAAGTCCGGCCAATCCTGGGTCTCCCCTGTCCCAGTCACTGGAAATTGGACTCTCCTTATACCTCCAACCCAATGTACACCTTCACTACCACATTTTAACATCCCTCTCCCACATGACTTGCCCGCGGCCCAGTGTATAACACGAAACGGCACTCTGGGGGTCATATGGGCCCCCCCACCTCTGCACACAATCACTTGTGGTCCAATCAAATAACACCCTCTGCCCCCCATTTAATGGGACTGCCTTCCTATGTGCCACTACCATCTACCTGGTCTTGCCCCCCAACTGGTTGGTGTCCTGCATTCTTGTCATCCTCCTCCCCGCCATTGTAATAGCACCCGGTAACCAAAGCCTGCCTGTCCCTTTAATGGGCTCCTCAACGTCACGAGTAAGACGGGTAGTTGAGCTCATACCTCTGCTGGTGGGCTGGGTATTACCATGGCCATGGGGATGGGGGCAGCAGGGCTGGGGTCCTCATTTCACTTTCACAAGCAGCTCTCCTCCCAACTGATCGAAGACATACAACAGGTGGCAGACACGGTCCTAGACTTACAAACACAACTAGACTCCCTGGCTGACATGGTCCTACAAAATCGACAGGGACTAGACCCACTAACAACAAAAGAGGGAGGAATATGCCTGTTTCTTAAGGAGGAATGTTGCTTCTATGCCAATAAATCAGGAATAGTCAAGGACAGAATTAAACAACTACAAGAAAATCTCCAAAATTGAAGGGAAGACCTGATCGGAAGCCCATTCTCAGGGTGGTGGCAACCCCAACTCCTAACATGGCTTCTTCCTGTTCTAACTCCACTAATTGTTATATTTATCCTCTTGTCAGTGGCTCCATGTGTTTTTAGGTTTCTCCAACAGCGCCTGGCAGAGCTCTCTCGAATAACGCTCAACCAACTACTATTAGTCATACTCACCCCTTCCATCTGAACCACCTCTGACCCCATACCAGCCTTAATTACTTAACAACTATCAACCCGTTACAATAAAATCCAGGGTTATAGCAGCCCATAAAAACCCAGTTTTTATCTAATTTTTTCTTTTAGATATGTTCTCTTCCAGGTTCTCTATCTACCTCCACAGTCTACTCCAAGATAGCTGGTTACTACCGCCCTCGTGCCTGCAGGAGGAGTGGCCGGAACAAGTCACCATTCTACGTCTACAGGGGACTTTTATAGAACTTTCGCCTGCAGAAATCTTCACCTTCAACACCTATCTCTGGGCCCTGTTCAGGCTGGTTCTGTGCCTTTCCCCCACCTCACCCCACAATGCCCAAATCCAGCAGGAAGTAGCCAGAAAGAATAACGATGCTCCTCTCCCAAATAAACAGAAAAGGTGGGAATGAAAGGCACAGGGAACAGTCAGAAGGGTGTCTCCCGAGATGGCGCTAAACACTATAGGGAGCCAAACAAAGACAACAAAGGCCCTAAGCTCCTGCTTTTCCCGCACCTGCGAAACTTAAACCTATACACAAATATTATCTCCCTATAGGAATACTACCTCATAGCCCCCTCCAGTAAAGACCCTAGTACGGCACTGGCCGCCTCTTCCCAAACCAACAAATACAGACCTCTCTCGCTGTCACTCTCTCACTCCCCCTTCCCTACCAGGTGGTTACAGACCCTCTTCCCTCTCTCTGTAGCTGCTGCTCTAATAAATCTCTTGGCCTCAAAGGGTGTTGAGTCTCACTGGCGCCACCGTCTTTAAGAGGGATCCACCAGGGCAGGAATGGGGGTGGGGGTGGGGCACATAAAAACACAAAGGGTACTTGGTCCCAAAGCAGGGGAGTGAGGGCTAGTTGGAGGCCCAAACTTCACCTGGATGCAGCCTATTTGTATAGTTAAAGCTTACTTGTACCCACACATCTCTATAATAAAATAAACTAAAAAAAATCACATTTGTATTTGAAAATTCTCCAAGTCATTACTGATTCTAGCTGACACATTTTGATTTTTATTTATGATAAAAAGTCCAATGGATAGCTAATGGGGGTCTGTACTGTTTACAATTTTTTTTTCAACTGAAAGAAAAACTTAATCTTGATCAATCATCACTTAACCTGGTGAAATCCCACTCCTTTGCCTCATGAGGCATGGAGAGATAAACCACATAAAGAGATGAAAATTGTGCAGTTTTATTAATGAACTAGTTTCCTACAGGGTGAAGAGGCATACGCAAGTAAGTGTTCCCCCACGCTGGAACTAACCAAATGAGAATATGATTGCAAAGAAAAAGAAAGTACTGTTTGTTTGGTTTTTTTGAGTTGGAGTCTCACTCTGCCACCCAGACTAGAGTGCAGTGGCCTCTCCTGGCCACCACAGCCTCAACCTGCTGGGCTCTGGCAATCCTTCCGCCTCAGCCTTCCAAGTAGCTGGAACTACAGGCGCATGCTACCACGCCCGGCTGATTTTTGATTTATTGTAGAGATGAGTTCTCGCCAAGTTTCCCAGGCGGGTCTCGAAGTCTCAAACCCGCGGGCTCAGGCAATCCACTCACCTCAGCCTCCCAAAGGCGCGGGATTACAGGCTGAGCCACCGAGCCCGGCTGAAAGTACTGTTAATGTTCTGAAAGTCATATCAAGAAGTCACCTGTGTGTGATATGTGATGGGGGAAGAGGAATGAAATTTGAAGATAAGGTTACTTTGGAGAATAAAACTACATTAAATGAAACTAAAATAAATGATGTTAGCCCTTGATAAAATATTTTTTTAAGTCTACCCTAAGTTATAGTCTTTGTCTGTTAACTGAAGAATTTGAAGAAATACTCAAATTCTAATTATGGTGAACAGTATGTGGATGTACTCTAGTCAATTCTCCTTTTACTAAGCAAGAATAAAGACCATGACCTTCAGCATAAAAAAGGGAGTTGAGAGAGTGAGACCATACCTTTTTCTACAGTTATCTTCAGTTTTGTCTCAGGGGAAGCAGTGGCCTCACCCGTCATAGTGGAAGATACACTGTTATGGTACAGAAGAAAATCTTCATGGTTATAACTTGTTATGCCAGTGTTCACTGCTTCACAAATAGTATGAAATGATTCCTTGCATTGCAGTTAACCTGATCATAACGTAATCATAAATTAGCTTTGCACACACATTTAACAATGGGAAAATGAAGCATTATCTTGGAGTTCTGAAATTGCTGGCTCTGTTTCATTACCAAGTTTCTTACCATAGATCAGCAAATCAATCTTTTGAACTACAGACCAGGGGTGAGGAAATTCTGTAAAAGGCCAGATAGTAAATAACATAGGCTTGTGTGTCATTTGATCTTAATCACAACTGTTCAGTTTTGCTGTCATAGTGCAAAAACAGCCATAGACAGTATATAAATATTAGACATATATAGGCAATATATAAATGAATGAGCATGACTGTTTTCCAATAAAACTTTATTTACAAAAACAAGAAATGGGCTATATTTAGCCATGGCTTATTATTTTGCCAACCTCAAGAGAAGCCATCAGTATCTTGTGATTTAGTATGGGAGGCCAAATAATGACCTCTCAAAGATGCCCATGATCAACTCTGAGAATTTATGAATATGCTGTCTTCCAAGGCAAAAAGGACTTTGCTGGTGTGATTAAGTTAATGAACTTGAGTATGGGGAGATTATCGTAGATTATCCAGGTGGGTTCAATGTAACTAAAGGGTTCTATGGGAAAAGGAGGAGACAGCAGAGTCAGGTTGAGAGAAAGAGTTATAATCATGGAAGCATAAATTGGAGTGATGCGTCCATGAGCCAAGAAATGCAGGCAGTCTCTAGAAGTTGGAAAAAGCAACTCATGGATTCTCCCCTAGAGTCTCCAGAAGAAACAGCCTCCAGAAGAAACAGCCTGTTGACACTTTTATTTTAGCCCCAAGAGACCTAGTTGGGTTCCTGAACTACATAACTGTAAAATAATGAATTTGTGTGCCAATAAGCCACTAAGTATGTAGTAATTTGCTTCAGTAGCAGAAGACTAATGCACTTGGGTTAGCATGAGTCTGCGTAGCTCTCTTCAAACTTGAGTGAATGTGGGATTGTACTGTATCTGCTTGATTAAACTGGAATTGTATTTCTGGACTCCCTGCCCTGTATGATTTCCAAGTTAGATTTGAAAGGCAGAGGTAAAGTAGTAGCCACTACAATTTGAAAGTTGCAATGCTAGATGTTGTTACAAACTAGCTCTGAGGGGCGTGTGAATTCCAGATTGTTCTTACTCTTTTCTACCAACTCCTGAGCCTGTTGACCCACCATGGCCCCTGGTCAGAAACCACAGAAGCTCAGTGGTGGCCCTACAGGGGTGGTCACCCAGAAGCCAGGTCCCCACTGAACCCACCTAAAATTTCCCTTCACTGTCCTATTTTGATGACTGGACATGCTTGGCTTTTCGGAGTACTGGTTTGTGACTCCTCCCACTTCCCCCTTGTTCCTTTGTCTCCCCAGCTCCTCCCACGTGGTTTAAGTTCTAATTTCTATAATAAATCTTTACATCAAAAGGTAATATGCTTCTGCTTTCGTGATTGAATCCTGCCTGAAACAGAATCCTTTAACAAAAGCATATTTGGTGCCTACAGAACCAAAGAGGGAATATGCTGACCCTATCAAAGTGACACCACAGTGTGAGCCAGGACTTGTGCAGTAGCTCTGTAGGTGGCATCCTCCTCTTGTCACCCAGTGGCTGCTATGGTGTGTCCACAGGTTTGCACAAAAGAGGCATTGGGTATAGGGAATGACAGGAAGCTGAGTTCAATCCCAGCTTTGCAGGTGATCTTGGGCAAGTTGCTTAATCTTTCTGGTGATGTTTTTGGATCCAAAAAATAAAGGGGTGAATGGTGGTAGACTATTCCAAACATTTGGTACATTTTCCTTGAGGGAGGATTATACTTCTTTGTTTCTACTTCCTTTTTTCCTTGTCCTGTTAAATGTAGGCATGGCCATATGACTTTATCTAGTTAATGAGATAGGAGGGTAAGTGCTGTGTAGAAGCTTCAGGAACTACCTTTTCTTCTTCACTTTTCTTTTTAACTTTAGAAGTTTTATAATGAGAGAATAGCTTATTTTAAAATGCATGAAAATAAACATCCAACACAACTCTAAAATTTTTTAATAAATATCATATTTAAAGCACATATTCTAACTTGTATTTTGAAAAATTCACTGCATTTTCATGAGTCCTGGACCACCTTAGTGAAATATTTTGGCTGACTAAATGAAGAAACATTGAGTGGGTGGTCTGAATTGGAGGGGTATGACTATATGATACTAAAATCTCTATTCATTTTGATTGACCCCATCACAATGCGGTGGGGGGGAGGGTTCTCTCCTTCACTTCTATGGTGAGCAGCAGGTACAGAGAAAGGCAGCCCTGTCAGTGGGTCCCAGAGTGAAAATGATGTCTAGTGGCGCTTCAGTGGACTAGATGGACACTCAGCCTAGGTGCGAATTCAACCTCTGTGGCAGTAAGCCACTAAAATGTTCAGGTCACTTGTTATGTCAGCATGACCTAGGCTATACTGATTGATACGGGATTGAACTTTACATCAAAAGGTAATATGCTTCTGCTTTCGTGATTGAATCCTGCCTGAAACAGAATCCTTTAACAAAAGCATATTTGGTGCCTACAGAACCAAAGAGGGAATATGCTGACCCATGTAAAAGAAGCATTAGATGCTTCTTTTACATGGTCTCAGACATTTGGGTTTGGAACCAATTTTGAGATGAGTCTTTTTAATTAGCAATATGTATGCAATTTCATTTTTTAAAATGCTTATAGATGTACATAAAACAGAAGCCTAGTGTCTTTGTCAGAATTAAGTCACAGAAATATATGCAACCCAATAATCTTTATATTAGGCTGAGCACAGTGGTTCATGCTTGTAATCCCAGCACTTTGGGAGGCTGAGGCAGGAGGATCATTTGAGACCAGGGGTCTGAGACCAGCCTGGGCTACATAGCAAGACCCTGTCTCTATAAAAAAGTTTTTTTTTTTTTTAATTAGTCAAGTGTGGTGGCACATACATGTAGCCTGAGATACTTGGGAGGCTAAGACAGGAAGATCATTTGAGTCCAGGAGTTTGAGGCTGAAAAGAGTTATGATTGTGCCACTGCACTCCAGTCTGGGTGGCAGAGTAAGACATGGTCTGCAACTCCCCTCAAAAAAAACTTAACATTAGCCTTTGTTCACATAGTGCCTGAAGCCTGAAATCTACATAATACCAAACACCTCAAATAACTGAATCTTGAAATAGACAGATTGAATTGACAAAGTTAGTTAGATTACACAGACACATTTAGCGCACTCTTTAAAAACACTAGCTAATTATTTTTCCTT
>NW_007234206.1:0-3455 GCF_000164805.1 Carlito syrichta | reverse complement strand
TCCATTTCTTTCCATTCAATTCGATTCCTTTTTTTCCTTTCCTATCCATTCAATTCCTCTTCATTCCATTCCTCTCTATTCCATTTCTCTCCTTTCCTTTCCTGTGCATTCCATTCCATTGCTCTCCATTCCATTCCACTCTATTCCATTCCATTCGATTCCACTCCTCTCCATTTCATTTCATTCGCTTGCATTCCATTCATCTCCTTTTCATTCCATTCCATTCCAACCCGTTCCATTCCATTTCTCTCTATGCCATTCCTTTCTATTCCATTCCATTCAATTCTATTCATCTCCATCCCATTCTATTCCATTCCATTTCACTCCATTCCACTTGTCTCCATTGCATTCCACTCCATTCCAGTCCATTTCATTCCTCTCCATTCCATATCATAGCATTCCACTTCACTCCATTCAATTCCACTCCATTTCATTCTATTCCATTCCTTTCCGTTCGATTCCATTCCGTTCCTTTCCATTCCATTATATTCCTCGCAATTCCATTCCATTCCAATCAATTCCATTCCTTTCCATTCCTCTCCATTCCATTCCATTCCTCTCCATTCCAGGTCATTCCATTCTTTTCCATTCTACTCCATTCCATTCCATTCCATTCCATCATACCTCTCCATTCCATTGCTCTCCATCCATCACATTACAATAAAATTCTTTCTATTCCATTCCATTCTGTTGCATAACATTCCAATCCTCTTCATTCTATTCCACTCCATGGCATTCCATTCCTCTCCATTCTTTCCAATCCATTCCTCTCCGTTCCATTCCTCTCCATTCCATACCATTCCATTCAATTCTATTGATCATCCTTCCATTCCAATCCATTCCATTCCATTCCATTCCTATCCACTCCTTTCCATTCCACTCCAACCCTTTCTATTCCTCTAGATTCCATTCCATTCCATTCCAATCCTATCCATTTCACTCCATTTCATCCTTTGCATTCCACTCAATTCCACTCCATTCTTCTACATTCCACTCCATTCCATTTTTTTCCATTCTTCTGCATTCCATTCCATTCCTATCCATTCCATTACTTTTCATTCCATTTAATTCCATTTTATACCTTTTCTAGCCATGACAATCATTCCATTCCATTCCATTCCTCTCCATTCCATGCCGTTCCGTTCCTTACCATTGCATTTCATTCCTCTCCATTCCATTTCTTCCATTCAATTCCATTCAACTCCTCTGTATTACATTCCTCTCCCTTCCATTCCATTCCTCTCCATTCCATTCCTCTCCATTTAATTCCACCCATTCCTCTCCATTCCATTCCATTCAATTCCATTGCATTCGATTCCATTCATTTCAATTCCATTCCTCTCTATTCCATTCGATTCCATTACACTCCTCTCCCGTTCATTAAATTCCTTTCCATTCCATTCCATTTCATTCCACACCATTTCATTCCATTCCATTGCATTCCTTTCCTCTCCATTCCATTCCATTCAATTCTATTCCTCCACATTCCCTTCCATTCCATTCCACTCCACTTCATTCCATTCCACTCCATAACCTTCTATTCTGATCCTCTGCTTTCAATTCGATTCCATTCTGTACCTTTCTTCTCCATTCCATTCCATTCCATCCAATTCTACCCCTCTACTCTGCATTCCATTCCTCTTCATTCCATTCCATTCTTCTCTATTCCATTCCATTCCATTCCGTTCCACTCATATCCATACCATTTATTCCTGTCGAATCCATTTCATTCCACTCTATTTCATTCCATTCCAGTCCATTCCATTCCAATCCTCTCTATTTCATTTCATTCATTTCCATTGCTTTCCATTCCATTCGTTTCCATTTGATTCCTTTCCATTCCTTTCCTTTCCTCTCCATTCAATTCCTCTTCATTCCATTCTTCTTGATTCCATCCCATTCCAATTCCAGCCATTCCATTGTAATTCAGTTCTCTCCATTCGATTACTCTCCATTCCATTCTATTACGTTGCTCTCCATTCCCTTCCATCCATTACATTCCAATCCTCTGCATTCCATTCCATTCTTCTAAATATCATTACTTTTGATACCATTCCATTCAATAACATTCCTCTCCATTCCATTCTATTTCATTCCTCTTGATTCCATTCCACTGCATTCCATTCCTATCCATTCCTCTCCCTTATATTCCAGACCTCTCCATTCCATTGCATAGCATTCCTCTCCATTCCATTCCTTTCCATTCCTCTCCATTCCATTACTCTCTATTGCTTTCCATTCCTCTCTATTCCATTCCATTCCATTCCAATCCTTTCCATTCCATTCCATACCATTCCATTCCACTGCATTCCATTGCACTCAATTCCATTCCATTGCTTTCCATTCCATTGCATTCCATTCCATTCCATTTCTCCCCATTTCATTCCAATCCATTTAATTCCATTCCATTCGGCTGTATTTCATTCCTCTCTTTTCCATTCCATTCCATTCCGTTTCATTCCTCACCATTTCATTCCTCTCCATTCCATTACAAAACAATACACTTCTCTCCATTCCATTCTTTTTAATTCCATTTTATCCCATTACTCTCCGTTCTATTCCATTCCTCTCGATTCCATGCCCTTTCATTCCTTTTCATTCCATTTCATTCTTCTCCCTTCCATTCCATTCCTCTCCTTTCCCTTCTATTCCATTCTATTCCATTCCTCTCCTTTACATTTCATTCCAATCGATTACATTGTATTACATTCCTCTCCATTCCATTCCTTTCTATTCCATTCTTTTCCATTCGATTCCATTCTATTTCTTTCCATTCCATTACATACCATTCCATTCCGTTTCATTGCTCTCCATTCCATTCCTCTCCATTCTATTTCATTACAATACACTTCATTCCATTCAAATCCATTGCATTCCATTCCTCTCCATTCCTTTCCAATCCATTCCTCTCATTTGCTTTCCTCTTCTTCCCATTACATTCATTTCAATTCCATTGATCTCCATAACTTTCCATTCCATTCGATATCATTACACTCCACTCGATTTCATTCTACTCCATTTCATTCCATTCCTTTTCATTCCATTCCATTCCACTACATTCCTTCCATTCCACTCCATTCCATTCCTCTCCACTCCATTCCATCCCTCTTCATTCTACTCCTTTCCATTACATTCCATTTTATTCCTTTCCTCTACATTCTATTCCATTTCCTTTCTTTCCATTCCATTCCTCTTCATTCCATTCCTATCTATTCCATTATTCCATTCCTTTCCATTCCTTTCCATTCCATTTCATTTCTCTCTATTAAATTACATTCCTCTCCATTCCATTCCATTCCATTCCATTCCCTTCCTTCCAATCAATTCCATTGAATTCCTCTCCATTTGATTCCTCTCTATACCATTCCAACCCATTCCATTCCATTCCATTCCTCTCCATTCCATTCCACTCCCTTCCATTCCAGTCCATTCCATTCCATTCCTTTCCACTGCTC
>NW_007234205.1:0-8554 GCF_000164805.1 Carlito syrichta | reverse complement strand
TTTCCTGTAAAGACATTCCTTTAGATGAGACACACACCAGATTTCTCCAAAGTGCCGAAACGAACACAATTCCCCTGACTTCAGGTGAGAACCGTACAGCCCGAAAGAATGCATCCACTTCAGTACTCAGCGTCATCGCGTCCTGTCGAGTCCTTGGTTTCTGCGACAGGGGAAGAATTTTGCTAACACATAGTTGAGTAGAATCCAGGCAGGTGGGCTCTCAAGCTTCATCTTCAGGCTCCGAATTTTTTAACATGTTGCAAAGATTTTGCATTCACGTCTAATTATGCCCTCACCATCGCTATCGGAAAGCCGAAGAGTCAGAACTTGGTGTGCTCCGGGAACCGCAGTGCCCTGGACTTCAGGCCGAGCACAGCGTCGTCTCCTTTGTCCCCATGGGCACAAAAAGCGCCATAAATGAGCGTCCACATGACTCGAGAAAAGAAAGAGGCAGGCAAACGACTGACACTGAAGCCTTGAGGGCAGACCAGCCAAGCAACGCGCCCCACTTAAACGTCAGCCCAGTACTAATTGAGGCCACCATGACCTGCTTTTCATTCGTGGGCAGGTGACGACAAGAAGTAAGGATGCCGTTCCCAGGGCTAGACTGGAGCAATTCAGACTCAGCGGAACACCCAGCGCTGAGGTCCTCTTCCTCCGAGAAAAACTAAGGACCAAGTAGTCGACTTGTCTCCAGAGGCTCTTGGGCGATTTGCTGCTCTTGAGTTCCTTTCATCGTCGTCCCGGTCCCACGGGTCATTAAAAGTTCAGCCTGCCAAACGTACCAGAACGGCTCCAGTGCCAAAGACGGACAGCAAGCACCAATCTGGGAAACAGACTTGTCCGGGTGCCAAGCCGGTGCCCCAGGTGAACCGCAGGTAAGCAGCCAGGTTCCCAACGGCTTGTGCGGTCGCGTGAGGCGCAGGTTGGGCCGCCGGCTTGGGGCGCCGAGGCTACCACTGCCGCTGCCTACAAAAAAGAACCCCAGAGAAGTCTGGTTGTCCAGTATTTCTTTGGCCATTACTTTCCACCCTCTTCGATCGATCACGCTATCCCCTTTCCGTCATCGAGAATATACTCTAATGTTCCTTATACTAGACTAGGTTGATACTTTTGTCAAACATACATTGTTACCACCCCTGGAAAATCTACCACATTTGCCCCCAAAATCTGTTGTCTCCCTGCTCTTCTGAATGCTGTATGCTTTCTCTTCTTTGCCGATCTTTTGGTACTTCTTATGTAAACATTTGTTGAAAATGATTTTAAAGTATCCCAACTAAGTTAAATGAATACATGGATTGGTTTTTTGTTCTTGTCTGAAGCTTTAATAATTTCTCTATAATCAAAAAGTAAAGATGATTGATTGAGCAATCATTGCTCATACTTAGAATGTCAGTTAACTCCATAATGTTAGCTAGGTAAATTGCCCAGGAAAAGATGAACATCTGTACGTCCTTTTATAAGTTTAAAAAATACTGTATTCTTAATTTGCCACGTGAGTCCCTTCAAAAAAAAAAAAAAGGAAGGGACAAGTTTCATAATAGAGTATGCAGGCCCATCATGTGAATATACATGATGGTCACTTTAATTTTCTTAATATCCTTACTTATTAAATAAAGATGTTAAATGTGCCATCTTATCTCTTATGGCTCAAGGTGTATTAGATCTCTGCCTGGTTCCAGAAGAAGTCACACAATTCGATGCCAGGTAATCTAGAATGAATATGGGATGTTATCAGTGTTATCGAAAAGAAATGTGCTGATCCCACCAGTAATCATGAAACAATGAATTGCAAGACTGCCAGTTCCTGCTGTTGAACTACATTTTCTAAAGTGTTAAAAAGAAAAGTGATGGGAGCGAAAGTCTGAGACAGACAGAGAGAGAAAAATGAGAGATGAGAGATTTTCTAACTCATCTGGAGCACTAGATTCAACTTTGATAAACCCAGTTAGTCAAGTCCTTTCGTTGACTTAGTCTGTTCAAACTGCAACACAGAAATACCTAACCACTAAAATCTTTTTCTGCATGTTTTTATGAAATTAAAGTAATTATGAAGCATTGAAATCTTCAATCAGCAACTAATATTCAATATTTTTAGTCTTTTAAAACATTTTTCTGTATCTTCCTTTTTCACAATTTGTTTTGATGCTCAAATTTAAATATCCTCACAGAATAAAGGAATTATGCAGATACTATAAAAGCCAAGATACACAACAACTAAACACATTTTCTTAAACATGCAGAGCAACATAACCCACTTGACTAAAATGATTGGTGCTTTGTCAAAGTAATACCTCCCCAACAAAAAAATAGCAAAATAAAATGTTAATAATGTTAAAATTCTGTGTGGACAGAATTTATATCCTATTTGTGTAATGCATGCCAGTTTTTTCATTTTATAGAAAAGAAGATAAAGAAAAGAGCTTGAAATTTATTATAACTGAGATATTGTACAGTCTATCAATATTATAAAAGCATAAACACAATCCAATTGTTTTTTAAAACTTGCATGGGAGAGACAGTGGAGTACAAGGAAGTACAAAGAACTCAGGAGAAATTTAGCACAAACCTTGTTTGGACCTTATATGAATTCTCTGACAACAAAAAGAGAATGGGATAAACTACAATTAAAAGGGTTGATTACATTGTACAGACAGCAACAACATACAAGAGGATTTAGATTATTGTCAAAATAGACACAAATATTTGTTCTTTACATGAATTATCAGATATAGGTGATTAAAATAAGGATTTGCTAAAAAGCAACTCTGAAGAACTAATGCATTTGTGGCTATTTTGTGAAATATTTAAAGAAAAAACGCTTGCCCTGGTATCATATAACAACTATATCATTTAATAGATGACTACATGATGAAACTCTATAATGGCTAGTGGTTTTGTAACTCTAATTCAAGCATGATTTGTTAGAAAACCTTCTAGATTTATAAATGTGACTAAAGTTGAAAACATTATTGAAACTTATATACATTTATATGTCCAAAAGTCTGATACGGAATTGCCAAAACATTGTATTAATGAATTATAGAATCTTATTAAGATGACCCTAGAAATCATCTGGTCCACATTATTAGTATATAGACAAGGGAACTGAAGCTTGAAGAGATGTCAAGATGTCCTGATGATTTTAAAGAATTCGTAGAAAAAGTGAAAAGAAAAAGTGAATGTGTTGTTTCCTGAGCTACAATGAAAACTCTTTTGCTATACCCAGTTTCCCTCTATTATGAGCAGAACTGTCTCATCTCAAAAGAAATGTTCAAATCCCAACCACCAGTTTCTATAAATGTAACTTTTCTTTGGAAATTTGGTCTTTTCAAATGTAATGGGGTTAAGTGGAGGTCATTCTGGCTAACCACAATGAACCCTCATCCAATGACTGGTTCCCAAAAGAGAAAGATTTGGGTAAACAGACAAGCCCCAAGAAGAGAAAATGTAAAGCACAGGCAGACATTTTGGGAGAGGCCATGCGAAGACAGAGGCAGGGCCTGGAATGATACGTCTACAAAGAAGGAACATCAAGCATTGCTGGAAAAACTGTAAGCCAGAAGACAGATAAGGAGCAGATTCTCCCTCAGAGCCTTTATAAAAGAGGCCAAAGTAAGGAAATCTCTCTTCACACCCAGACAATGTTGCGATTTTTGCTCTTTGCATTCTTTTTTTTTTTTAACTTAAGAGAAAACAGTGATCCAGCATATATTTGCCTAACGACTGCTCATTCCTATTGTTGCACCTTCATTGTTGACCTACTGCATTCTCCTCTGGAATAGTTTGCTTACAGCCTGGCGAACTTGCTGGTTCAGTCTTCCAGTACAGTATTGCTCATTTATCCAGAGAATACATGCAAGACCCTCAGCAAATGCTTGAACCCTCAGATAGTAATAAATCCTCTATATGTCTTTGCAGCCTGAGTTGCAACAGCAAAACTATGCAAATTTCTCTTCCCATCTCCACAATTTCACAGATACAAGGTTTGTTCTTACCCTACATCACTGCAACCACAGTGTACAAATTATTTTATTTTATTTTTTTTAGCCTCATTACATTGAGAACTTTCCTTTTTACACTTAAGGGAATCACTTCACGGCTCTTCTTTGGCATATCCAAACTGCCCGTATCACGCTTCTTGCACTTTGGGGCCACTACGAAATCAAATTAGAGTTATGTGGACACAAGCACCGCAATACCATGAGAGTCTAACTGACAAAACAGATGGCGTCTGAAACAAATGGGCAGCCAGCATGGACATCGAGGGGATGCTGGACACCAGGGTAAGTCAAGTCCCTGGAGGAAGAGTTCATCATGTTTCTCAGAATGGTGTGCGACTTAAAACTGAAGCTTCCTATCTGCTGTGTTTCAAGTGAGTTTCTTTTAAACAGAAAATAGTTGAAGAATCTTTTGTTCGGTTTAATTAAGTCTTTCTTTGTGAATTCTTAGTGTTTAAAACTGTGTTTAGTACGAGTCTTTTAATTGGTGCATTGAGGTTCCTTACATTTAAAGTAATTACTAGTATGCTGATGATTGTATTTGCCACATTATTACCTATTTGGGGGAAGGACACTCCTGTGGTTGTTGTTGCTGTTGCTAAAACTGTTGTTGCTGCTCCCCTATTTTCTCATTTTTGTTTTTCTTTATCCATTTATTTTTTGAGGGACATATACATTGTTTCCAATCTTGTCAATTGATATCTGTATTGCAAAATAAGAGTAATGGCTGGGCATGGTGACTGAAGCCTGTGATCCCAACACTTTGAGAGGCTGCAGCAAGAGGATTGCCTGTATCCAGGGGTTCGAGATCAGCGTGGACAACTTGGTGAGACCTCGTCTCTACCATAATTTTACCAAATTAACTAGATGTGGTGGTGCACACCTGTAGTTCCAGCTACTTGAAAGACTGAGATGGAAGTTTCAGCTCAGCCCAGCAGCATGAGACTGCACTCCAGTATGGGCATCAGAATGAGAATCCAACTAAAAAAAAAAAAGATATGGTTTCAATTTTATTTGCATGCATGTGAATATCCAGTTTCTCCAACACTATTCGTTAAACAGATTGTCTTTCCTCACTGAGTATTCTTAGCATCCTTATTGGTTATCTGTTGGACACACATGCATACATTACCTTCTTTCCCATTAGTGTACATGCATGTCTGTATGCTCATGCCATAATGTTTTATTTACTGTAGTTTTGTAATATGCTTCGAAATCAGGAAGTGTGATGTCTCCAGCTTTGTTCTTTTTTCTCAAAGTTGATTTGGTATTCGTGGACATCTTTTCGCTATATAGATTTATTTTATTTCTATAAAAAATGCCTCCTAGCTTTTGCTTCAGATGATATTTATATTGGATTGCTTTGGGTACTATAGGCATTTTAACAATTTTAAGTTTTTCAATTTTGAACAGGATGTTCTTCCATTTGCTTGCCTTAGTCTATCCTAGGTATTTTATTCTTTCCAGTGTTATTGAAAATGGGATTGTTTCCTAATTTCATTTTCAAGTTTTTTGTGTATAGAAACACACTGAAATTTGTATGTTTATTAAGTGTCTTGTAACATTCCTCAATTCATTTTAAATCCTATCAATTTGGGGTTGGAATCTGATAGGAGATGTACATATATATACAACTGAAACTATGTCACTTCCAAACAAAACAATCTTACTTTTTTATTCTATTTCATTTTAGTTTTTTCTTATCTAATTGCTCAGGTTTGAACTTTCAGCATGTTGCAGAATATTGGTTGGAGAGAGGGCATTATTTTCTAGTTCCAAATCTTTATACAAATACTTTTAGCCTTTCCTTAGTTATTATAGTGTTAACTGTCACCATTTTATATAGAATCTTTATTGTCTTGAGGTACCTCTGAATATTCTGACTTTTTGAAAATTATCATCACAGTGAGAGAATTGCATGAAATGTTTCTTCAGCATCCATTGAAATCAGCAGGTCACTTTTAGTCATTAATTTATTAAGGTAGTGAATCCGAAAGCTGATTTGCACAGTTGAAACATTCTCGCATACCAGAGATAAATCTCAAGTGATCATGGAGTATGATGCATTTAATGTGTCCCATTAGTGTACATGCATTCAATTTGCAGGCAATTGTTGAAGATTGTCATATCTGTATTCCTTCAGAGTGGCCTATAGTTTTGTTGGGTTGTCTGTGTCTTGGCTTGTTATCTGGGTCCTGATAGTCCCATAACATGCATTTGGAAGCATTCCAATTTCTTCAATTTTTGAAAGACTTTGAAACATTAGCATTTATTCTTTAAATGTTTCGTACAATTCACCAGTGAAGACCTTTACTCACTGGCTATTCTTTGTTGAGAAAATCCTTGGCTTTTTCTTGCTGAGAGGCTTTTATTATGGATTCAGTCTCCATACTAGTTTAGGTTTGCTCAGACTTTCTATTTGCTTTCTTATTTAGTCTTATTAGGGTGTCTATTTCTTAGATTTTACCCATTTCTTCTAGGTTGTACAGGGTTTGGCATTCTAATTATTCAGAGTAGCCTCCCATGTTTAAAATCTGTTACATTTATGGTAATTTCTTTGGTTTATTTTGGACTCTATTTGTGTTTTCACTCTTTTTTCCCCTATTCTTAGAGTATGTTGCTTTTGATTATCTGTTCAGTAAACCTATTCTTTGCTTTCCTTGATGTTTGTATTGCTACATTATTCTCTAGTTAATTTCTTTATGCCCCAATCTTTGCAAAAATAGCCTCTTGAATCTCTCATGAAGAGAATTAATTGTTCCTGAATAAATGTGTTTATGCAGGTAATGAAGGCCAGGGTTCTTAATCTGCATGTTTCTGACTTGACTTCCCATCAGCTGAATATTGAATATTAGAATGACCTTGCATTCCTGATGTAATTCTCACTTGGTCATGGTGTTTTATCCCTCATACATACTGTAAGATTTGGCTTTCTAACCGTTTATTTGAATATTGGCATCCATGTTAATGGAGGATATTATTAAGCAGTTTTTTTTCTTGCAATAGGTTTTTCAGGTTTGGTGACAGTTTAACATTGGTTTCATATTATGAATTAAAATATATTTTTTCTTTTCAATTTTCTGAGAAATTTTCTATAGAATTTATATTTCTTATTTAAATGTTTAGCAATATTCTCCAAGGAGTTTATACATACTTGGAATATATTGATGTAGAGGTCTTTTAACTAAAATTTTAATAATTTCATTTCTATCTAAATAACATTGTTATATGTACTTCTAAAATATCCATAGTTTTTATTTCTCAACAAGTTTGTCCAACTCAACTAAGTTGTTCAATTTATTTTATTTTCGTATCAATATTTTTTATTTTGATATTGTGTGGTACAGTTTAGGGTTAGGTATACAAATATGCTTCATTCAGGCACACTTGTTGATAGGGGGTGTCTCCCCGTCCCCAGACAGATATTGACTACCATTAATCCCACCTCTCTTCTTCTCCCCCTCATAGTTTCCCACCACTGTCAGTCCTTTTCATATAGTATTACGATGGATGTTCAAGGTCCACTAAATGAGTAAGAACATATGATACTCAGATCTTTGTTTCTGTGAGAGGTCACTCAGTATTATAGACTCTAGTTCCATCCAGATTGCTGTGAAATTCATGATTTTGCTCTTTTTTATGGCTGTGTAGCATTCCATCGTGTATATGTACCACATTTTTTTAATCCAGTCCTCTTTTGATGGACAGTATGGTTGATTCCAGGTTCTTAATATTGTGAACAATGCTGCAATAAACATACGTGTGCAGGTATCTTTTTGATAGAGTGCTTTGAGTTCTTCAGTGTATATACCCAATATGCGGGGTCATATGGGAGGTTGATATTTAGAGCTTTTAGGAATGGTCACACTGTTTTCCACAGAGGTTGCACTAGTTTGCACTCCCACCAACAGTGTAGAAGTGTTCCCTTTTCACCACACCCTCTCAAGCAACTCTTATTTTTTGAGTTATTGATAAATGCCATTCTGACTGGAGTTAGGTGGCATCTCAGTGTGGTTTTGATTTGCATCTCCTTGATGATTAGTGAGGTTGGACATTTCATCATGTGTTTGTTGCCTGCTCAGATATCTTCCTTTGAGAAGTGTCTGTTCATATCTTTTGCCCACTTTATAATGGGGTTGTTTGTTTTTTTCTTTTCAGCACGTTTGAGTTCCTTGTAGATCCAAGATGTTAAGCATTTGTCAGACCTGGAGTTGGCAACTACTTTTTCCCAGTCTGTGGGCTGTCTCCCTGCTCTCTTGATGGTTTCTTTAGCTTTGCAGAAGCTTGTCAGTTTAATGTCTACCTTATCTCTTATGGCCTGTGGGTTTTGGGTTTTGTTCAGGAATTGCATGCCAGTTCCAATTTCCATAAGGGTAAGTTCTGCCTTTTCTAACGTTCTTACAGTTTGAGGTTTTACATTTAGGTCTCTGATCCATTTGGAGTTAATTTTTGTGTATGGGAATAGCTAGGGTTCTTGTTTGAGTCTTCTGCATGTGGTCAGCCAGTTTTCCCAGCACAGGAATTTATATGCAAACACAAAAATCCAAGAATAG
>NW_007234204.1:0-5925 GCF_000164805.1 Carlito syrichta | reverse complement strand
ACAGCCCAATGTCTGCTGATCCACTCTCTTTCAGGAACTCTAAGTCCAAGGCTGCAGCCTCCTTCTCCAATGATCTGTCTTGTTCATGATGATCCCAACTCCATATACAAATGGATGTTCTTCTTTTCTTTCTTTTTTTGAGTCGGAGTCTCACTCTGTCACCTGGACTGGAGGGCGGTGGCTCACTTTCGCCCACTGCAGCCTTGACCCGCTGGACTCCAGTGAGCCATCACCCCCGGCCTTCCAAGGAGATGGAACAAGAGGTGCACACCACCACACTCAGCTCATTTGGAATGGAGTGTAGAGATGAGGTCTTGCCGAGTGACCCAGGCAAGTCTCGGAGCCATGGGCTTGGGCTGACTGCTTTCCTCAGCCTCCCCATATGCTAGGATAATAAGGCTAAGCCCCAGAGCCTGGACTCAAACCCTCATTGAAAACGAACGAGAAGTTCAGGCATGGTGGCCCACAGCTGGAATCCCAGTGCACTGGGAGGCTGAGGCTGGAGGATGGCTGGAGCCCAGGAACTCAAGGCCAGCCCAGGCCATGCAGGGAGATCCATCTCCGCACCCATCCAAACAAGGGATCTGGGGTCGTGGTGCAGAAGGTTTTCAGGGTAATGGATCTCTTTCTTTTTCTTTCTTTCTTTCTTTTCATTCCTCACTAGGTTTGCGAGGCTGCTGTCAAACCCCCAATTTGGATCAGCCTTTCGGCCTGGGCATCCCATACTGCTGCTATCACAGGCTTTCCATTTGGTCGACATCCTGGTCATCCTGCCTGGTCTTGAACTCTGGGCCAGAGGCGAACCTCCTGCCGAGGCCTGCCCTCATGCAAGGTTTTCTGTTTATTACTTGGGGTCGAGGTGAGTGCTTGCTATAGTGTCCAGCCTGGTCTTGAGCTACTTGGCCCTGGCTATCCCATCTCAGCCTCCCTGAGTGCCAAGGAGACAGGCATGAGTCGCCCAGCTGTCACCGCCCCTCTGAAGTTTTGAGACTCAAGTCCTCAGATTCCCTGAGGCAGTCCCTGGGAGGAGTATACGGGTCCACTCTATGGAAAGAATCAGGTGGAGGGGTGGGCGCCAAGGTGGAGATGGCTGATCAGCTGGGGCCTGCTCAGCAGGAGACTCCAGCTGCCCTCTCCATGGTCCCGGGTTGTCTGAAGGAATACAGTCTTATGGTGGGGCGATGAGAGGGGAGTGAAGGCTGGACACAGGGGCTCACTCTTGTCACCACGGTGCTTTGGGAGGCCAAGTAGAGAGGATGGCCTGAGCCCCTGGAATCAAGCCAGCCTGGGCACCTTAGCGAGACCTCATCAATACAAGAAACCAGCAAAATGAGCCGAGCATGGTGTTGAACTCCTGTTGTTCTGGCCACAAGGGAGGCCAAGGCAGGAGGATTGATGGATCCCAGCCGGTCGAGTCCACGGTGGGCAAGTGGACCCCAGTGCTTTTGCCTAGGCAACAGAGCTGGACTCTGACTCAGAATAATAATACCACCCAACACCACCACAACCACACACCGGGTTCTGGGGCTCAGGCTGCCATCCCGGCCCTTCAGAGTGGATGACCTGAGCCTGCAGGTCTAGTCTGGGACACTGGGCAAGACCTCGTCTCGACTATCAAAAATAAATCCAAATATTAGCCAGGCATGGTGGCAGAGGCCTGTGGTTACAGCCACCTGGGGGGGCTGAGGTGGGAGATCATATGAGCCCAGGAGGTGGAGTCTGTGGTGGCCGTGAGCATGCCCCTGTGCTCAGGCCTGGGCAGCAGAGTGGGATTCCAACTGCAAATAAAAATAATCACCACCACTGCCACCACCATTACTCCTGCCACCCAGCGCGAGGAGTCACCCTCAGGGATGGGAGAGAAAAAGGCACTTTCCAGCCTGTTGTTTGCAGGAGGTTTCAAGTTGGCCACCAGGCATGTCCGTCTCATGCCTTTGGCCACACCTTCCTGAAAGCCTGCCTCCTCCCTCCACACTTATGCCCCACAGAAAAGACACGTGTGAGCTCATGGAACAAAATGCACCAAGTTAGGTCAGCTGTTGGGCATAGAGCAATCAAGGAGGTCTGACAATGCCATGACCAGCCCAGGTTCTGGTTGCCCTGTGTGCCTCCTTTGGGCAGTGGGAAGACCTCTTTCTCTACCAGTCACTCCATCGTCCCATGCCCACGTGGACGTTTCCCTGGGGAGCTGTGAACACCCATCGTGACGCATGTTGGATACTTCTTTTTTGTCACCACAGTCTCTGTCGGAAATACTGGGGCATGGCAGCATGGTCGTCAATTCCTGGGTCTTCACCTGCGGGGATCAGGTGGTCCTCCCACCTTGGCCACAGAGCAGCCTCGACTCTGGGGACCATCACACCTGACTCAATTTTGGGCCTCTCTCACCACGATGAGATCTGGCCATGTCTCCTGGGCTGTTCTCTGACCCCAGGTATCAGACAGCCTCTCCCCGCGGCCTCCCAGAGCCCAGGGCTAATGGACATGAGCCAGGGTGCCTGGCCTGGAATCACACGTGCTGTCAGCAGGGGTGATGCAAAGGCACACCCTGGGATGGAGGGCGCCACATTCCGTATAGCCAGGTCTGTGGGCCCCACCATACACGATTCGAGGTTTTGCATTCTGGAGAGCAGAGAGGTCTCGCTACGTGGCCCAGGCTGGTCTCAAACTCTTGGGCTCCAGAATTCTGCCAACTTGGTCTCCCATAGCCACAGCTCAATTGTCTGCTCTTCCACTGTCTTTTGGGAACTCTACACCTGGGCTGAGGCCTCCTTCCCCAATGATCTCTGTCTGTTTACAATAATCCCAAATCCATACACAAATGGATGCTTTTCTTTTCTTTCTTTTTTTTTAGTTGGAGTTTCACTCCATCACCCAAGGAGGAGGGTGGTGGCTTGCTCCCGGTCACCAGGAGATTATACCTGCCAGGCTCCAGTGAGCCTTCCCCCAGGCCTTCCTAGGAGATGGAATCCAGGTGTGCACCATCACATCCGGCTCATTTGGGATGGAGGGTAGAGATGAAGTATTGCTGAGTTGTCCTGGTACATCTCAGACCTGTGCGCTCAGGTTGGCCGCTAGGTTCAACCTCCCAATGTGCTGGGATGACGAGGCTGAGACCCCAAGCCTGGCTTGCCTCCTTCGTCAAAAATGAACCAGAAGCCAGGAGTGGCAGACTATATCTGGAATCCCAGAGCTATGGGAGGCAGAGGCATGAGGATGACTGGAGCCCAGTAGATCAAGGTCAGCCCAGGCCACACAGGGAGACTTCATATCCCCACACATTCAAATAGGGGATCTGGGGTCGCAGTGCCTGTCTTCTTGGCCACTCTGTAGGCTGAGGTGAGAACATCACTGGAACCCGCAATTTTGAGGCTGGTGGTGAACGATGGTCATGACCCTGGGCCCCAGCCTGGGTCAGAGAGCCAGACCCCCTCTCCAAAATCATCAGAATTGTTCACATATTCTCCACTGCTTGTGGTGTGTTCAAAGGGTGACTGGCTTTTTAGCCAGGAAAAATGGGATTGGGGAAGAAAATGTGCCCAGGTGAGGGATGTGTCCCTGGCCTTTCTGGTTGGAAGGTCCTAGTTGCCAAGTCAGAGGGTCGGCCTGCCTGGGGTTCTTTTCTCATCTTGGAGAGGAAAGTCAGCCCGAACATGGCCAGGGAGCCTCAGAAACTCTCACACCAAAGTAGGGACAGCCATTGCAGGGGATGGAGCTGGAAGGTAACAAGCTTAGGGGATGCTCATGTGTGGGAGGAGTTGGGGGTAAGGACTGAGGGCAGAAAATTTGCAGGAGAGTGGATCTTTCTTTCATTCTTTCTTTCTTTCATTCATTCTTTCTTTCTTTTCTTTCCTCATTAGGTTGACCAGTCTGCTCTCAAACCATCCAACTCAGGCCATACTGTCGACTTGGGCCTCCAAATCTGCTGCGATCAATGTTTACATTTTGTCAATATTCTGGTCTTCCTGACTGGTCTTGAACTCTGGGCCAAAGGCACTCCTCCCGCCAAAGCCTGCCCTCACCCAAGGTTTTCTGGGTTTTGCTTGGGGTCAAGGTGGGGTCTTGCTATGGTGTCCAACCTGGTCTTGAGCTACTGGGCTCCAGCCATCTTCCCGTTTTGTCCTCTCCAAGAGCCAAGGAGACATGCGTGAGTTGCCTGGCCATCCTTGTATCCCAAAAGTTTGAGAGTCACCCCCTCCCTTTCCCTGAGGCTGGCCATGGTGGAAACAAGTGGGTTCACCCTGGGAATGAGACGGGAGGACAGGTGGGTGCCCTGGTGGAGACATGCCCCTGTGACAGTCACTCGCCCCAGGGAAGTCTCAGCGGGAGACTCCAGACACCCTCTCATTGGTCCTGGGTCATCTGAAGGGAGTGGGCCTCATGTTGGGGCCCTGAGAGGAGTGTGGAGGCCAGGCACAGGGGCCCGGTCCTGTCATCCTGGTGCTCTGGAAGGCTGAATTAGAAGATTACCTGAGCCCCTAGGTTTGAGACCACCCCAGCTCACAGAAGAGATTGCCCTGAGCTAGGGCGGCCATCAGTCACAAAGCGATCAAGGCAGTCCAGCAATGCCATTGCCAGTCCAGGTTCCAGTCGCCAGGTATGCCACATTCTGGCAGTGGGAGGACCCCTTCCTTTCCCAATCACTCCATCATCGTTTGCCCACACAAACTTTTAATTGGGGAGCTGTGGACACCCATCGTGATGCTCCTGGGAAGCGTCTTTTTTGTCACTGGACTCTCTATCGGTCGGGCTGGGGAATGGTGGCAAAATCATGGTTCCCGGGGCCTCAACCTGCAAGGCTCAGGTGGTCCTCCTCAGCCCTGTTTGCTAATTTATGGTCAGAGTCCCCAGGCATCAATAAGTTAAGAAACCAGTAATCTCGTCACTTGCCATTCTGGCAAGGTAAGAGGGGCTTTCAGTTGCCTTAGCTTTTATACGGGAGTTTAAACAATCCAAAATATCAAGGGAGTGTTCATTTTTTTAAGTAAACTAAAACTTATTGGAGGAGAAGTAGAACAACCTGAAAAAGAAAAATTTTGATTAATAACAGTTTTGAGTTGTGATGAAAAGAGAGTGTGGCCTCCTAATAAAGAGGAATGACTAGTAAGAACAGTAATAATCTCAGCATCCCATGTAACAGGCTGGAACACTGGACGGTTTGTGATATAAGCCCATCAAGATATTTCTGAATAAATGTAACCCTCATGGCACACTATAGTTGCCAGCATAGCAACAAAAACAGTAGAGGGAGGAAGATAAGTGTTTTGAGAGCAAAACAGATCATTGGCATTGTGGGTAAGTGCATTGATTTCCCTCATGTCAGCGGTCTGCACTGTCAAGTAGAAACAGCTCAATGGTAATGTCTGGGTTGAGGAGTGGGAGATGAATGATGAGATATCTTCGGTCTAGTTGGTGGATGTGAAAGTGATTGTTGAATGGTGAGACGTTTCAGCTTTGGCACCAACACCTTCTCTTCATTATCTGCATTCAACACAGACTGATGGCGTTATTTATTTGTCGTCTGTCTGTACTTTGATGGGGAGGGGGGCTGGTTATGTCTAATTAAATGATCCTGTACCCAAATAGGATAGGGTAAGTCCTGGGGAAAAACACAAGTATATCCTCTCCCACATGTTAAAAGGACATTGGACCCTTTCCATTGACCTATAAGAAGATCTTCCATTTTACCATTGGATTAACAATATTCCCAGGACTCCAATGTCTTATCATAGCTGAATGTTCTTGAAAGCCAAAATTGAGAAGATTAACTACAAACGTAGCATGATTTATGATATGATGGGGAGAACCATATGTGAATTCCCCTTCCTGAAATTTAATTATATGATTATTTAACGTTTGATGGGCTCTCTCAACTATATCTTGACCTTGAGGATTACACGAAATTCCTTTAGAATGAGAGATGTC
>NW_007234203.1:0-5437 GCF_000164805.1 Carlito syrichta | reverse complement strand
AATGAGCTGATATCTGAGATAAGAGTAATAAAGAATACTGTGAATGAAATAAATAACAAAATGATAAGCATGGAAAGCAGAATTACCCAAGCAGAAGAAAGAATCTCAGAACTTGAGGACCAAAATATAGAAATAACCCAAACTCTTAAAAACACAGAAAATAAGCTCAAAAAGACAGAACAAAACCTTCAAGAGATGAGCAATTACCTCAAGAGGCCTAACCTAAGAGTAATTGGACTACCTGAGGCAGAAAAAGAGACAGAGACCACACTAGAACAAACTTTCCATGAGATCATTCAAGAAAACTTCCGTTATCTAATCAGTGATGCAAAAATTCAAACACAAGAGATTCAGAGAACCCCTGCCAGACAACAAATGAGAAGACCAACTCCTAGACACATAATAATTCACCTAAACAAAGTAGGCATAAAAGAAAAAATCCTAAAGGCAACAAGAGAAAAAGGTCAGATTACCTACCATGGAAGACCAATCAGAATAGCAGCAGATTTATCTATAGAAACCCTGCAGGCTAGGAGAGCTTGGAGCTCTATCTTCAAAGCCCTAAAAGAGAAACAATTTCAACCAAGAATAACCTACCCAGCCAAGTTAAGCTTCATCAGTGAGGGAGAATTAAAATCTTTCCCAGATATCCAATCCCTAAGAACTTAAGCTGCCACCAAACCACCTCTACATGAAACACTTAAGAAAGTACTAAACACAGAAGAAAAGGAAAAAAGAACAACGTTCTTCACAAGAGTACAGGGAAAAGAATAAAATATAAATGAACCAACCCCAAAACCAAAAGAAAGACAAAAAAAAAAAAAAAACCCCAAGTGGAAGAACAACAACTCTATAAGAAATCTATGATAGGGATGAACTCTCACATTTCAATAATTAGCCTGAATGTGAATGGACTAAACGCACCACTGAAAAGACATAGAATGGCAAAATGGATAAAATATCACCAGGCAACAATATATTGCCTTCAAGAGACCCATCTCACTAGAAAGGACATACAGAGACTCAAAGTAAGAGGATGGGAAACAAATTTTCAGGCGAATGGAACACAAAAGAAAGGAGGAGTTGCAATCCTAATTTCAGACAAAATACCATTTAAGCTACAAAAAATTTAAAAAGATACAGAGGGCCACTATATAATGATAAAAGGTTCACTCCATCAATAGATATTTTAGGAAATATCTATCCTAAACATATATGCACCCAACATAGGTGCACCAACTTTCATAAAGCAACTTCTAGAAAACTAAAGAAAGATATTGACTCTAACACCATCATAACTGGGGACTTTAATACCCCACTCACAACCCTAGATAGATCATCAGACAAAAAATCAGCAAGGAGATCCGGACCTCAATGTGACTCTGGACCAAATGGACTTAATTGATACCTACAGAACACTCCATCCAAAGACCACAGTATACATATTCTACTCACCCCTGCATGGAACATATTCTACGATCAACCACATAATTGGCCATAAATCAAGCATAAGCAAATTTAAAAGGACTGAAGTTCTACCATGCACCTTCTCAGATCACAGTGGAATAAAAATAAACATTGACACCAACAAGTTCCCCCAAAAGCCCACAAAGACATGGACACTAAACAGAATGATGCTAAACAACTCCTGGGTCAATGATGAAATCAAAACAGAAATCAAAAGATACCTGGAAACAAATGAAAATGAAGAAACAGCTTACCAAAATCTCTGGGATGCCTTAAAAGCTGTAGTAAGAGGGGAATTTATATCCCTACAAACACACATGGAGAAAATGGAAGGAACACAAATTAACAGCCTAACAAGCCACCTAAAGAAGCTGGAAAAGCAAGACCACAAAAACCCTAATTTCAGCAGAAGAATCCAGATCACCAAAATAAAAGCCCAAATCCAGGACATAAAAGACAAAAAGATAATACAAAAAAATCAATGAAACAAAAAGCTCGTCCTTCGGAAGAATAAACAAGATCGATGGTCCCCTAGTTAGACTGACCAAGAAAAAATGAGAAAAAACCCAACTAAGCACAAACAGAAACACAAAAGATGAAGTCACATCTTACCCTGTAGAAATACAAAAGATCATTGGAGAATACTACGTACACTTGTATGGAAACAAACTTGAAAATCTTAAGGAAATGGAAGACTTTCTGACATCACACAACCTACCTAGGTTGGAACAAGAAGAAATTGAGAGACCCTAAATAGACCAATAACAATCAAGGAAATCGACTATGTAAAAAGAAAACTACCTACAAAAAAAAGCCCTGGACCAGATGGCTTTCCAGCAGAATTCTACAAGACATTTAAGGAGGAGCTGATACCAATCCTACTGAAGGTATTCCAGGCAATTGAAAAAGATAGAAATCTCCCCAAATCATTCTACAAAGCCAATATCACATTGATACCTAAGCCAGGTAAAGATCCAACAAAGAAAGAGAACTGCAGGCCAATATCTTTGATGAACATAGATACTAAAATTCTCAACAAGATCCTAGCAAACCGGATTCAACAATACATCTCAAAAATCATCCATCATGACCAAGTAGGCTTCATTCCTGGGATGCAAGGCTGGTTCAACATTTGTAAAACCATAAATGTAATTAAATACATCAACAGATGTCAAAACAAAAACCACACAAGTACATTTTTAGCATGAGGAGGTCTCTGGACCACCGACAGTCAAACTATGTTTAGATAAGGCAAATACCAAAGAAAAACATACCACAAACAATGGAATTGTCTTATGGTACCAGAGGTTAACACGTTCAATTTCATTGTTAGCTTCTCCTAACATTTTTTTCTAAAATGTATCAGCTAAAACTAGGTCTTATAATCTACTCCTTACTGGTCCTATTTTATACATGTCATTATGAAAACAAATAAATATTCATTTCTTCTCCTCTGTAAAAACAGGTCATCATCAAAACTTTTGGTCAACATTCATTGGATCTATCTATCTATCTCTCTATCTATCTATCTATCTATCTATCTATCTATCTACCTATCATCTTTCCATCTGAGTTGGGCCACACTCCGTGGCCCAGGCTGGAGTGCCGTGGCATGCTCATGGCCACCCCATGGTTGAACTGCTGGGCTCAGGCAATTCTTCCACCTTAGCCTTTCAAGTAAGTGGAACTACAGGCATGCACTACCACACCCGGCTAATTTTGTGTGTGTATTTTTGATTTATTGTAGAGATGAGGTCTCTCCAAGTAGCCCAGGCTGTTCTCAAACTCGTGGACTCAGGCAATCCTCTCACCTTGGCCTCCCAAAGTGCTGGGATTACTGGCTTGAGCCACCATGCCAGCCTTTTTATTTATTTCAAAATAACTTTTACACTCACAGTATCTTTTTATTTAAAAATAACTTTTATGTAAATGACATTAAGTCTAACCTAAAGCTGCCTCCTTGTAAGTGTGGCCCAAGCTTTCTCTGTCCATGGTAAACAGTAACCTAACTGGATGAGTAAACAGACTGGAACCCACTCTTGTAGCAAGTAGCAGAGACTCAGCTCATCACAGAAGCCATACTTGGACCACTGACAAGCTGCCAACTGTTCAAGCTGTGTTCAAATAAGGCAAATGCCAAGCTGCAACCAATCTGGCTGTTTTTGTACTTCATTTCCACTTTCTGTAAGTCACTTTCCTTTTTCAATCCATAAATCCTGTCTGACTATGTGGCAGTACCTGAGTATCTCTGAACCTATTCTGGTTTGGGGGACTGCGCAGTTTGCAAATTATTCTTTACTCAATTAAACTTTGCTAAATTTTGATTTGTCATTTTTAAAATTTTTTCAACAATGGTAATATTGGAAAGTTGTGATATTCTTTAGCTAGTTGCAAAAACTAAAGAAAATATACTACTCAACATAAATGATTTGTAACCCTAGAGCAGTGTTCAGAACCCCCTGCATCTGCCTCTCTCTCTACCGCTTCATATTTCTCTCTGTCTCTCCCTTCTCTTGCAAACACACACACACTCACACACTCTTTAGAACCTTCAAAAACAACTTCCAGTACACACTAGGTATCACCAGTAAGGAGAAACTTATTTTGGCTGAGTAGAAGGCAAACCTATTTTATGCTTAAATTGCAGTTCAGAGAATGCTTTGAGGTACAACACAAGGTGTGTTCTTCTGCAACCCTGTCATAACCACATCATGGTACTTTCAGCTTAGTATCTCATTGGCAGGTCGTATGCACTGCCATGTTACATATCTGGATTCTAAAACAACACCTGTCAGCATTGATTGCATCCTGAAAAAAATGTAAAAAGGAGCTAATACTATCTGGAAAAATCTCACCTTGTCTTTCATATTGCAGAATAAAAAGAAAAATAAAAGTAATTGCCCTTTAAAAATACATTTGTGGGCAACCTCCTTGGGGCCCCTCCCACTGCAGGAGCTTTTCTGTCTTCTCAATAAATCCTGCTTTCAAAAACAAACAAACAAAACTGAAAATATTTGTGTAGATGCTAGAGAAGCCAAATAAACTATGAAGCTGTTTTTCTGATGATCTTTTCTGAGTCAATAGAATGGCATTATCTATTTACTTAATTTGTTTAATAAGATTTTTTAAAAATAACCATAATATGAATCTACAGGTACACATTTCATTCACATTATCTACCACATTTAATGTAAAATATTTACAACTGTGATTTTAAAACCTTGTCTATGTTTTGTAGTTTTCTTTTAAAAATTCAATGTTTTGATTTTCTCATCTTATTAACGTACCTCTAAAAAATTCATTTACCAAGTATACAGTGGATAAGCATTAGATCACATCTAAATAATATATTGATTGAACAGTTTTCCTGAAACATAACTGAACAACTGGGCAAAAAGAAATAAAACTCTGTCGAATATAAATGATTTTTTTAAAAAATCTATTACTAATTGTAATAACATAAGAAAAATTATAGCCAAATTTTCAATATTGTCACATTTGTGGCAATAATTTTATCTTTGAGTTTATGAATGTCCTAAATAGGAATTTAAAGATTTTATTTTATATAGGATCTATTTTTTACAATTTAGTTAACAGTAAAATGTTTACCTAGTTTATTCTGGTATATTCTTCCTATTGTATCATCTTACTATTATTACAATTATATTGCAATAGCAATGTTTCTCTTACATGGTACGTAACCTCTTTTGCCATTCTGATCTTCTAAAGTGGTACTGTTGGGACTCAGGACACAAAGCCCCAACGTCTGGTGCTTTGGCTTGCTTCATCCTTTGAACCAAAGGAGATTAAGGCCTCAGAAGCAGCCTCAGAAGCAAGGTCTCTCTGGCTTCTCTTGCCTTCCCATCTCCTGCCCCTCTTTTCCCCCTGAAATTAGGCATAGAAACCAGAGTCCTTCTTCCCTAAGGCAGGTCATAGAAACTAAAATCCCTCTACCCCAAAGCAAGCCAAA
>NW_007234202.1:0-6346 GCF_000164805.1 Carlito syrichta | reverse complement strand
AGATGGATAGCCACTTGAATTAACTAGCATAATTACCCAGCTAGCCAGCTGGCTAGCCTGCTGACTCAACTAGGTGACTGAACTCGTTAACCAGCTCCCTAGCCAGCTGATTTAACTAGCTGACTTAGCTAGCTAGCTGTTTAGCTCGCAGACTTAGCTGACTTAACTAGTTGGCTAACAAGATAGCTAGCTGATTTAGCGAGTTGGTTAGTGAGTTAGCTAACTGTTTTAACTAGTTGATAAACGAGTAAATTAGCTGACTTAACTAGTTGGTTAATGGGTTAGCTGGCTCAATTATTTGACTGACAAGTTGGCCCACTAGTTAGCTTTGTTAACAAGTTGGCACTCTGGTTTGCTGAACTAACTATTCGGCCGACTTGTTGACCAACCATTTAGCTGGCCTAACTAGTAGGCTTACTAGTTAGCTGAGCTAACTTATAAACTGAAAAGTTGGCAGACTAGTAGACTGATGGGTTAGCTAACTCAACTAGTTGGCCGCCTAGTAGGCTACCCCGTTAGCTGACTTAACTAATCAGCCTGCTTGTGAGACGACAGGTGAGATAACTAAATGAGTGAGCTGAATTGTCAGCTGACTTAACTAATCAGCCGACGAGTGAGCTGACTTGTCAGCTGATTTAACTAGTCAGCCAGCGAGTTAGCTTACCTGTCAGCTGATTAACTTATTGGCCAGTGAATGAGTTGAATGGTCAAATGAATTTAGTAGGCTTGCGAGTGAGCCAACAGCTCAGAAGACTTAACTAGTTGACCGATGATTGAGCCAACTGGTGAGCCGAGTTAACTAGTCAACTTGTCAGTGAGCCGAATGTTGAGCTGCCTTAACAAGTTGATCGGCGAGCGAACCAATCGGTGAGCTGACTTCACTAGTTGGCTGGTGAGGAAGCTGACTAGATAGCTGACCTGTTGGCCTGCGAGCAAGACAGTAAGTTAGTTGTCATGTTGGCTGGCAAGCAAGCCTACTAGTTTGCTGACCAGTTGGCAGGCGAGTGAGTCGACTAGTTAGCTGACCTGATTGAAAGCGAGCAATCCCACTAGTTAGCTGACCAGCGAGCTGAGTGCCAAGTGACTAGTTAGCTAAGTAGCTAGCTGATTTGTCAGATGACTTAAAGTTAGCTGGCTATCTAGCTGACATAACTAGCTAGCAAACAAGCTACCTAACTGTCTAACTAGCTGATGTAATTAGCTTGTTAACTGGGTAGTTAGCTGGCTAACTGATTTAACTACCTAACTGAATATCTAGCTGACCTGCTATCTGACTTTACTAGCTAGCTGACTAGCAAAAGGACTAGCTAGCTGACTTAACTAGGAAGCTAAATAGTTAGCTGACTTGCTAGCTGACTTAAATAGCTAACTGGCTAGATAGCTGACTTAACTACCTGACTAGCTAGTTGGCTGGCTAGCTGGCTATCCAGCTGACTTAACTAACTAGCTCCCTGCTTGGCTAGATGGCTAGCAAGCTGTCTTAATTAGCTAGCTACCTGGCTGGCTAGCGGGCTAGACAGCCGGCTAGCTAGCTAGCGGGCTGACCAACTGGATAGGTAATCAGTTTAAATAGCCAGCCAGATGGCTATACAGTTGGATTGTCAGCTGGATTAACTAGCCAGCCACCCTGCTGGTCAGCTGGCTAACCAGCTGGCTTTACTAGCTGGCCACCTACATGACCAGTCTGCTAACCAGCCGGCTTATTTTGCCAGCCACCAAGCTAGCCAGCAGGCTATCTAGCTGTCTTAACTAGCTGACTTCACTAGATAGCTATCCGGTTAGCCAGCAAGCTTAACTAGCTAGCTACCTAGCTAGCCACATGGCTAGCCACTTGAATTAACTAGCAGAATTAATGAGCTAGACAGCTGGCTAGCCAGCTGACTCAACTAGGTGACTGAACTCGTTAGCCAGCTGGCAGGTCAGCTGAAATAACTAGCTTACATTACTAGCTAACGAGGTGGCTAGGCTGCTGACATAACTAGTTAGCTACATACATAAACTGCATGCTTTTCAGCTGACTTAACTATCTAGCTAACGTTATCCAGTTGGCTAAAGAGCTGACTTAACTAGGAGACCTAACTAGCTAGCCAGCTGGATAGCCAGCTTACTTAACTAGCTGTCTTAACTAACTAGCCACCTGACTAAATTAGTGGACTTAGCAAGCTAGCTACCTAGCTAGCAAGCTGAATTTGCTAGCTGGAATAATTACCTTTATATAGATAGCTCTCTAGCTAACAAGCTGAATTATCTAGCTGACTTAACTAGTCAGCTAGCTGACATAGCTAGCTGACTTAGCTAGCTAGCTACCTAGATAGCCAGCTGAATTAAATAGCTGAAATAACTAGCTTGACAGCTGTATAACCAAATGACTTAACTAGCTTTTTAACAAGCTAGTGAGCTGGCTAGCCAACTGACTTAATGAGGTGACTTAACTAGTAGTCAACTGATTAGCCAGTTGACTTAACTAGTTGATTAACCATCTAGGCCACCTACCTGACCAGCTTGCTAACCAGCCGGCTTATCTTGCCATCAACCTAGCTAGCCAGCCGGCTATCTAGCTGACTTAACTAGCTGACATAACTAGATAGACATCCGGTTATACAGCCAGCTTAACTAGCTAGACACCTAGCTAGCCAGCCGGTTAGCCAGCTCTCTTAACTCACTGACTTAACTAGCTTACCAGCCAGCTAGCCAGCACACTTAATTAGCTAGCTACCCTGCTAGCCAGGTGGCTAACCAGCTGACTTAACTAGCCTACTTAAAGAGGTAGACAGCAGGCTATCCAGCTGACTTAATTAGCTAGCTACCTAGATACCCAGATGGCTAGGCATGTGAATGAACTAGCTGACCAAGCCAGCTAACCAGCTGAATAACCAGCTGACTCTACTGCATGACTTAACTCGTTAGCCAGCTGGCTAGCCAGCTGACTTAAGTAGCTGACATCAGTAGATAGCCAGCTGGCTAGCCAGTTGACTTTATTACCTAGCTACCTATGTATCCCGTTGGATTGCCAGCTGATTAAGTACCTAGCTACCTAGCTATCCAGCTGACTAGTGAGCTTACTTAACTAGTTGACTCAACTAGCTAGCCATCTGGCTAACCAGCTGACTAAACTAGTTGGCTGCACAGCTAGGCAGATGGTTAGCCACCTGATTTAACTAGCTGATTTAACTAACTAGCCAGCTGACTTAACTAGCTGACTAAACTAGCTAAGTACCCAGAGAGCGAGCTGACTTTACTACCTGAAATAAATAGCTAGACACCTACCTAGCTATGTATCTAACTAGCTGACTTAACTAGCTGACTTCACTATCTAGCTAGCTGACATAACAAGCTGACTTAACTGACTACCTTGCTAGCCAGATGACTTAGCTAGCTGAAATAAGTAGCTACCCAGCTGTCTATTCATCTGTGTTAACTAGCTTTTTAACTAGCTAGTGAGCTGGCTAGCCACCTGACTTAACTAGGTTACTCAACTAGCTAGCCAGATGGCTAGCGAGCTGACTTAACTAGATAGCTAACATGATAGGCAGCTGGTTAGCCAGCTGACTTAACTAACTGATTTAAATAGCTAGACAGCTGACTTAACTATATAGCTACCTAGCTAGTCAGATGATTTAACTAGCTGACATAACTAGCCAGCAACCTACCTAGCCAGCTGGTTGGCCAGCTGACTTATCCAGTTGACTTAACCAGCTAGCCCACTGGCTAGCCAGCAAACTTCACTAACTGACTTAACTAGCTAGCCAGATGACTGCCCAGCTGAATTTAATAGCTGACTCAACTAGCTAACCAGCTGGCTACCCAGCTGACTAAAGTAGCTAGCTACCTAGCTAGCCAGCTGGGAAGCCAGATGAATTAATTACCTGACTTAACAAGCTAGCCAGCTGGCTAGCCAGCTGACTTAACTAGCTTGCTACCAGCTAGCCAGCTGGCTGGCCAGATGACTTAACTAGCTGACTAAACCAGCTAACCAACTGGGTAGCCAGCTGACTCAACTAGCTGTTGTAACTATTTAGCCAGTTGACTAGACAGATGGCTTAACTAGCTCTCTACCTAGCTAGATAGCTGGCTAGCTAGCTAACTTAACTAGCTGACTTAATTAGCTAGAATCCTGGTTAGCCAACTGACTTAGCTAGCATGCTACCTAACTAGCCATCTTCAAGTCGACTGACTTAACTAGCTGATTTAAAAAGCTGGCCTGCTTTCTAGTCAGATGAATTAACCAGGTTGATATATAGGTAGCCAACTGGCTAGTAAGCTTACTTAACTAGTCGACTTAACTAAGTAGCCAGCTGTCTAGCCAGCTGATGTAAGTCGCCAGCTACCTAGCTAGCCACTGGATAGGCAGCTGACTTAAATAGGTGACTTATCTAGATAGCCAGCAGGATAGAGAGTTGACTTAAGTGTCTAGCTACCTAACCAGCCAGCTGTCTAGCCAGCTGAATTAACTAGCTGACCAGCTAGCTAGCAGGCTGACTTAGCTGCCTAGGTACCTAGCTAGCCAGCTGACTTATCTAGCTACATACCTACATAGCCTGTTGGCTTGCCAGCTGACTTAACTACTTACCTACCTAGCAAACCAGCTGGCTATTGAGCTGACTTACCTAGGTTATTTAACTAAATAGTTAACTGGCTAGCCAGCTGACTTAACTAGCTAGCAACCTAGCTAGGCAGCTGGCTCACCAGCTGACTTATCTCATTGACTTAATTAGCTAGCATGCTGACTTAACTAGCTGACTTAACCAGCAAGCTACCAAGCTAGTTAGCTGACTTAACTAGCTAGCTTAACTAGCTAGCTACCTAGCAAGCTATCTAGCTCACCACCTGACTTAACTAGCTGACAAAACTAGCTAGCTAGCTGACATAACTAGCTGTCATATGTAGCTTGCTTCTTAGCTAGCCAACTGACTTAACTGGCTGAAATAACTAGCTAGTCAGATGGCTACCCGCCTGACTTAATTAGCTTTTTAAATAGCTAACCTGCTGTATAGCCAACTGACTTAATAAGTTGTCTTAACTAGCTAGGCAGCTGACTTTACTAGCTGACTAGCTAGTTGGCTGCCTAGCTGGCTAGCCAGCTGACATAACTAGCCAGCTACTGGGTTGGTTACCCGGCTAGACAACTGGCTTACCTAGCTAGCTACCTGACTGGGTAGCCGGCTAGGCAGACGGCTATCTAGGTAGTGGGCTGGTCAACAGGCTAGCCAGCTGGATTTAACAGCCAGGCGGCTGGCTGCAAAGTTGGATAGCTAGCCACATTAACTGGCCTGCCACCCTGATGGACAGCTGGCTAGCCAGTCGGCTTAACTAGCTGGGCACCTACCTGGTAATTCTGCTATCCAGCTGGCTTAACTTGCAGTCACCAAGCTAGCCAGCTGACTAACTAGGTGACTTAACTAGCAGACTTAACTACATAGCCGTCTGGATAGCCAGCTGACTTAACTAGCTAGCCACTAGCTAGCCAGCCAGTTAGTCAGGTCACTTAACACGTTGACTTAACTAGCTAGCCAGCCAGCTGGCCAGCTGACTTAATTAGCTATCTACATAATTTGCAAGGTGGATAGCCAGCTGACTTGACTAGCTGACTTAACCAGCTAGCCATCTGGCTAGACAGCTGAGTTAACTATGAAGCTACCTAACTAGCCAGTTGGCTAATCACTTGAATTGACCAGCTGACTTAGCCAGCTAGCCAGCTGGCTAGGCAACTGACTCAACTACCTGATTTAACTAGCTAGCCAGCTGTCCAGCCATCTGAATTGACTAGCTTTTTGACTAGCAAGCGACCAGGCTAGCCAACTGACTTAATGAGGTGTCTAAACTAGCTAGGAAGCTGGTAAGCAGACTGAATTAACTACTTGATAAATGAGCTAGGCAGTTGGCCAACTTGGTGCCTAAACTAACTGACTTAACTAGTTATCCAGCTGGCTAGCCAGCTGACTAAACTAGTTCTCTACCCCTCTAGCCACCTGGATAGCCAGCTGACTTAACAAGCTGACTTAATTACCTAGCCATCTGGCCTGCCAACTGACTTAACTAGGTCACTACCTATCTAGCCAGCTGACTAGTCAACTGATTTAACTAGCTCTCTTAACTAGCTGACCTGCTTTATAGCCAGTTGAATTAAGTAGCTTGCTACATAGCTATCCAGCTGGCTATCCGGTAGAATTAACTAGGTGACATATAGTTAGCCAGCTGTCTAACCAGATGACTTAAATAGCAAGCTACCTAGCTAGTCAGCGGACTAGTCAACTGACTTATCTAGGTGACTTAACTATCTAGTCAGATGGCTATACAGTTGACATAAGTAGCTAGCTAACTAACTGGCAAGCTGGCTAACAGGCTG
>NW_007234201.1:0-7964 GCF_000164805.1 Carlito syrichta | reverse complement strand
TTACAGGCGCGCGCTACCAAGCCCGGCTGATTTTTTGATTTATTGTAGAGATGTGGTCTTGCCTGCCCAGACTGGTCTCGAACCCGCGGCCTCAGGCAATCCACTCACCTCAGCCTCTCAAAGGCGCGGGATTACAGGCTGAGCCACCGAGCCCGGCTTGAAGCACTTTTAGAAAAAAGAAAGTTAAAACATACTTTCTCTCTTTGTCTCAGAGACGTGTTGCCAAATGGTAAACAATGTATTCATCAGAGAGTGGCACAATTGCCTACAAACTTATGTTGATGCTAACCCATTAAAGGCTTAAGTATTATCTTTGTAGATTTACTCTAGGAAAGAGTTTTGCAAATCAAATATCAGTATTTCCATAAAGCAAAGCAAAAATAAAATAACCTGATTTTCATTTTTTTTTTTTTTTGCCATGAAGAGTTGGCAGAAAGATCCATCCATTCAAATAGTTTGTAGCATAACCAACTGAGTCTAACACAATGATTTTTTGTTTGATTTATCTATTGATGTATTTAAAAGTGGGCAAAACATATTCACAAAAAGGAGATTGAAAAATTTTCTCTCAAAGAAGATGAAAGAGAACCTAAGTTATTTCCAGAGATGTAAAAGAGAAAACACAAACCTGCATTTTGAATGTCTCCAGACCAAATACATAACAGAATGTGGTGTGTTCATTTGTGTCAGTTCAGAGAACAGAGTGGTGGAACTCCAACAAAGTTAAAAACTGCTTTGAATTTCCATTGTCAAAAAAGTGCTTTGCTGGACAATAGAGATCATTAGACTTAAGAAGAAACACTTGTATGCTACCTTCATCTGGGCTTAATTGGAGGCTGTTTCCACATTGTGTCAGCAGACTGAGTCTAGAACACTGGTGAAAAAGTCAGGAGGAAGCCGGGCTCGGTGGCTCAGCCTGTAATCCCACGCCTTTGGGAGGCTGAGGTGAGTGGATTGCCTGAGTCCGCGAGTTTGAGACCCGCCTGGGCAGCGAGACCTCATCTCTACAATAAATCAAAAAATCAGCTGGGCGTGGTAGTGCATGCCTGTAATTCCAGCTACTTGGAAGGCTAAGGGGGAAGGATCGCCGGAGCCCAGCGGGTTGAGGCTACAGTGTCCAGGAGCAGCCACTGCACTCCAGTCTGGGCGACAGAGTGAGACTCCAACTCAAAAAAAAAAAGTCAGGAGGAACGAAAATATACTCAAGGATTCAAGAAGAGTTAAAACTCATGCTTTTACTCTAAGTTTATCTTAAGACTCTTGATTATCTTATTCGTGGAATTCTTTTAGACAAGCCTATAATATTTAAGACTACACATTGCAATGTTTCAGGGCTTGAAATATGTGAAATTCCAAAGTTGCTAGGTCAGTTTTGTAAAAGTACAGAGTACATCATTCTCCCTATGGAACTATGAGGAGAGAAAACACTCCTATTGTAACGTGGTTTGTATATTAAGGGTTAGCGTATTATTATATCATGTAGTTCACAAATGGAAATACTTTTTAGAAAAAAGCTCGTTAAAACATATGTACTCTCTTTTCTGTCCCAGAGGTTGTTGCCTAGTGGTAATAAAAACATTCATTGGACAGTGGAACAGTTGCCTACAAACCCACATTCATACTAACCTGTTAAATATTCCACATTATCTGCTTAGCTCAACTGTAGCTCAGAGTTTGGTAAATCTGATATTGTTTTCTTTAAATCATAGCAAGAAAAAAAAGAATGAAATAAACTAACTTGGTTTTTCCTTTTTGGTCATGGACAAGTGGCAGCTGGATCCACCTATTCAAACAGTTTGTAGTATAACCAAGAGTCCAACATCACAATTTGCCTATCTATCTATCTATCTATCTATCTGTCTGTCTGTCTGTCTGTCTGTCTATCTATCTATCTATCTATCTACCTATCTATCTGTATCAGTAAAATACTTTCACAAAAATTGGAGTTTGCTAAGTTACCTTTGAAGGAGGATAAAAACAATCTTTAGTTATTCCTAATGACATTAAAGAAAAAACACAAACATATATTGGAAGACTCTTGGAATAATAAAAAGCAGTATGTGGGGTGAGCATTTTTGTCTGTTCATATTTTTAAAAAAGCATGGTGGACTCCAGGAATGTAAAAAAACTAGCTCTGGAGTTCCATATTCAAAAAAATGCTTCACTGGGCAATGGAAATCATTAGACTTAAGGAAAAGCATCTGGATGCTACTTACTTCTGGGCCAAATTGGGGGCTATTTTGTCATTATCTTAGGAGGTTGAATCCATACCAAAGGTGAAAACTTCTGAAGGAATAAAAATAGGATCAAGGTTCCATGAAGAGTTAAAAACTCATGCTCCATAACTGCAGATTAAGGCTTTAGATTATTTCACTCCTAGAATTTAGGTGTCACCAGTATTTAAGAATACACATTGTATTGTTTCAAGAATTTAAATACGTCAAACCTCAAGCAATGTTATTAAGTCAACTTTTGTAAAAATTTTTAAAAATCGTACTATAAAAAGTATACTCTGTATATTTATTTTTCCATATATATGTATTTTTTTCTTATTATAAAATACAATGCATCAAAGACAAAATTGCCCAATCTTAATATCAAATTGGTTTATTGCAAAAAATGAAATATATTTGATAAACAGCAAATTATGGAAAATGAAAGAACTTTTCTCATTATAGTCTATAATATTAATATATCATAATTTGAACATTCACATAAATGTCTAAGATGTCCCCAGTGACTTTAAAGAGAAAACACAAATGTGCATATGGAAGTCACAAAATGAAATATATAATACATTGTGGTATGATTACTTCTGTCAGTTTAGGGAACAAAGAAGGCTGGGACTCTAGCAACATAAAAAACCTGATCTAACGTTCCCTTGCAATGAACGCTAGTGTATTATTATATCATGTAGTTCACAAATGGAAATACTTTTTAGAAACAAGTTCATTAAAACATAGTTGCTCTCTTTCTGACCCAGAGATTGTTGCCTAGTAGTAATCAAACATTCATTGGAGAGTGAAACAATTGCCTACAAACCTACTTTCATACTAACCTGTTAAATCTTCCACATTATCTGCTTAGCTTAACTGTAGTTAAGAGTTTGGTAAATCCGATATGATTGATGCATTTGTGTAACAAACCTGATCAAATGTTCCCTGAACAATACAGATTATTTGACTTCAGGAGAAACATGTTATCTACTTCTGCGTTTAATTTAAGACTGTTTTCTCACTCTTTCAGCAGGCAGAAACTCAATGAAAGATGAAAACCTCAGAAGGAATGATGATAGTCTCAAGTCTCCATGAAGAGTTAAAACTGATACCTTTTATTCTACCTGCAGATTAAGACTCTGGATTATTTCACTCCTGGAATTAATTTAGTCAAGACCATTGAGACTACACATAATGTTGTTTCAAGGATTCAAATATGTGAAACACCAAACAAAGTTGTTGGTTCAATTCTATAAAAGACAAAGACAACATCATTCTCCTTAAGAAAGCGTTGAGGAGAGAACACAGACCCTTAGGGAAATACAGTTTGTATATTAGGGGCTAGAGTATTAAGACAATTTTATAGGGTTCACAAAAGGAAGCACTTTTAGCAATTAGCAAGTTAAAACATTGTTTCTCTCTTTTTTTCCCAGAGATGTGTCCTCAAGTAGTAATAAATGCTTCCATGGAACAGTAAGAAAATCACCTACAAACCTATGCATATATTAACCTGTGAGAGGATTTCACATTGTCTGTGTAGGTTAACTCTAGGTAAGAGTTTGGAAAATAAGATATTAGCATTTCCTTAAAGCATAATGAGAACAAAATAAAATAAACCTGTTTTTTAGGTTTGTTTTGTTTTTTGTTTTGTTTTGTTTTGTTTTTGCTGTGGAAAGTTTACAAAAGAATCCACCTATTCAAACTGTTTTTATTATAACAAGCTGAATCTGACACTATATTCTTTTTTTTAGTTATATATTCATGTATTTGAAAGTAAGTAAAACCTTTTCAAAAAGAATGAAAATTTCCATATTGTCTTTCAAGGAACCTGAAAGGAATTCTTAAATATTAACAGT
The DNA here is from genome assembly GCF_000164805.1 of Carlito syrichta. Taxonomy (NCBI): domain Eukaryota; kingdom Metazoa; phylum Chordata; class Mammalia; order Primates; family Tarsiidae; genus Carlito; species Carlito syrichta. The sequence continues at coordinate 3,892 of NW_007234201.1, read as the reverse complement.
GACATAAAGAGAAAACAGAAACGTGCATGTTGGTAGTCTCTTGTCATAATACAAAATGATACATGTCGGTTCAGGGAAAAAGGAATGGTAGACTACAGCAAAGTCATAATCTTGCTCGCTTTTTCCCATGCCACAAAAATGTTTTTCTGGACAACTGAAGACAAGTTAAACATTAATCACCTGAGTGCTATTTTCTTCTTGCCCTAATTGGGGACCGTTTCATTATTACCTAGCTGAATTTAAGTCAAACGTGAAAAAAATCAGAAGGAATTAAGATATGCTCACAGTTACATGAAGAGTTAAACACACATTCCCTCTAACAGATTAAGTTTGTAAGTTATTTTATTCCTGGAATTAATTTAGGCACGTCCATAGTATTTAGAACTACACATTGAATTGTTTCGGGGATTGCAATATGTGAATCCCCCAAAAATTTTGCTAGGTCAATTTACATGTTCTACAAATAGAAAGTCCTTCTCACTATGAATGCTTTGAGGACAGATCCCAGCACCTGTAAAACATGGTTTATATCTTAGGGTCTAGAGTGTTGTGATTATTTCATTGGGTTCAAAAAAGGAATTACTTTTTTTTTTTTATCAAGAAACAGTTTAAAAAGTAGTTTTTTTCTTCCTGTCCCAGAAATGTGCTGCCCAGTGGTAAGCCGTGCATTCATCAAAGAGTTGCAAAATCACCTACAAACTACATTGATGCTAACCTGCTAAAGACTTCCAAATTATCTGTGTAACTTCACTCTTGGTAAGATTTTTGCAAGCAGATATCAGACTTTCTATAAAGCAATAAAGTAAAATGAACATATTTTTGTCTCCATTTGCCACTGACAAGTAGCAGAAGAATACAACAATTTAATCAGTTTGCAGTATAGCCTACTTAGTCTAATTGCACTCTTCCTTTGTCTGTATGTATTTATGTATGTATGCATTTTGATGTAAATAAAACACTATCACTTAGAAAGGAGATTGCCCAGTTCCCTTTGCAAGAGGCTAGGAGAAAATCCAAAATATCCTCAGTGGAATGAAAGAGAAAACACAAATGTTCGTGTTCAAAGTCTTTTGTGACAGAAATAATGAAATGCAATGTCATAATTAGTGTCTGTTCATGGAAAAGTGTATGGTGGGAATCCAGAAAAGTGCAAAACCTGCTTTGGTGTACTACTGCCTGAAGAATGCAAGAAGTGACAGAGATCATTAGATTTATGGAAAAACATGTTTGTTTTACCTACTTCTGGGCTTAGTTGTAAGATCTTTTCTTATATCCTCAGAAGACTGAAAATAGAATATCAATTTAAAAACTCAGAAAAAACAAAGATAGGCTTAAGGCTCCATGCAGATGTAAATCATGCCCTTTAACTGCAGTTGCAGGTTCTAGATTATCTTACTCCTCAAGTTCATTTAGACATGTCAAGAGTATTTAAGACTGTACATTGCATTGCTTCAGGGATTGAAATATTTGAAACGCCTAACAAAGTTGCTATTTCATTTTTTTGTATAGGTACAAAGATAAGGTTCTTCTCCCTATGGAAGCTATGAGGATAAAACATTGCCCATATGAAAACATGGCTTGTACCTAAGGACTAGAGTGTTATGATAATTTCACAGGGTTCACAACTACTAGCAACAAGCATAACAAAACATATTTTTTTCTTTCTGTCCCAGATCACTGGACTCATCTGAGAGTAACAAAGTCAGCTACAAACCTCCAATGACACTAAGCTGCTAAAGGCTTTCACATTATCTGTGTAGCTTTACACTAGGTAAGAGTTTGTCAAAGCAAATATCAGATTATCTTTAAAGTAAAGCAAGAACACAAATAAAATAAACTGAGCATGTTTTCCTGCATTTGGTGTTGACAGGTGACACCCATTGAAAGAGTTTGCAGTATAACCACCTGAGACTATTACGTCACCATTTATTTATTCATTTATTTATTTATGTATTTAGCTATTCGGGTATTTAACAGTCAATAACACACTTTCACAGTGAAAAGAGATGGCCAAATGTCCTTTGAAGGAAGCTGAAAGAAAACTTTTGATGTTACTGGTGACTTCAAAGATAAATCACTGAAATGTAAGTTGGAAGAATCTTGTAGAAAGAAATAATGATATGATATGTGACCATTTGTGTCACTCTGGGAACAAAGAATGGTAAAAGTTGATACAATTCAAACATCTTCTCTGGAATTCCCTAGCCTGAAGAGTTCTTTGCTGGGCAATAGAAATAATTAGTCATAAAAAACACCTGCATGCTACCTACTTCTATCCTTAATTGGATACCGTTGACTAATACCTCAGGAGGCTGAATCTAGGTCAACTGTGAAAAAGTCAGAAGAAACTGAGATAGGCTCACGGATCCATTAAGAGTTATACACTCGTGACTTTAAACTGCAACCCAAGATTCTGGGTAATCTCATTTCTGAAATTAATTTTGGCAAGCACATAGTATTTAAGACTTCACATTGCATTGTGTCAGAGATTTAAATATGTGAGACTCCAAACAAAGTTGCTAAGTCAACTATTGTAGAACTACAAAGAGAGGGTTCTTCCCACAAAAGAGCTGTGAGGGTAAAATATAGTCCCTTAGGGAAATATCGTTTGTATCTTAGGGACTAGAGTGGTATGATTATTTCCTGGAAATCACAACAGGAATAACTTTTATCAAAAAGCAATATCAAATGTAGTTTCTCTTCTCCTGTCACAGAGACATGTCTTTTGGTAATCAGTAACATTTATCAGAGAGAGGCAACGTTGCCTACAAACCTATATTGATACTAACCTTTTATATTATATTATATTATCATTGTAGCTTTACAATAGGTAAGAATACATTTTATATTATCATTGTAGCTTTACAATAGGTAAGAGGTTGACGAAAGAGATACCAGGATTTCTTTAAAGCCTACCAAGAAAATAAAATAATATAAACAACCCAGGTGTTGCCCATATTTTCTACTGACAGGTGGCAGAGAGATCCACTCATTCAAATAGTTTGCAATATAGACTACTGAGGCTAACACCACATTCTTTATTCATTTATTTCTTTATTTATGTATCTATTCATGTATTTGTAAGTAAGTGAAACACTTTTACAAAGAAAGCATATTGACTTTGAAGGAAGCTGAGAGAAAACCTTCGATGTTCCAAGTGGCATTAAGGAGAAAACACAAACGTGTGTATTGAAAAACTCTTGGCAAAATAAATAGCAGAATGTTGTCTGATAATTTGTGCCAGTTCAGGGAACAAAAGTGTGGGAGTCCATCAATGTAAAAAATAAGTTCTGGAGTCCCCATGGCAGAAGAGTGCATCACTGGGCAACAGAGATCATTATTAGACTTCAGAAGAAACACCTGTGTATCACCTATTTGTGGAATCAATTGGAGGTTCTGTCCCATTTACCTCAGGAGGTTGAATTAATGTCAAAAAGAAAAAAAATCAGAAGGAATGAAGACAGACTCAAAGCTTCGTGGAGAGTAAGTAATGCATATTCTTTATTCTAACTGCAGTTTAAGGTGCAAGATTATTTTACCCTGAAATTAATTAGGCAAGACTATACTATCCATAGTATTTAAAACTGTATATTGAATTGTTTGTGAACTATGTTGCACGATGCTTGAAATGTGTCTCTAAATCAGGGCACGTTGTGTGAAATGTATTTTTAACTGTTGTAAGTTATTTGGGTATGTTCTCACAATGGGGTTTATGCTGTATGATATGTATCCCTCATCGTTACACGTTAAATGAGATAATTTCATGCTGGATTAATTTTTGGATGAACTATGTCTGTAATTGTTGCACGTTGTGTAAAAATGTGTCTCCAACCAATGGCATGTTGTGTGACATGTGTGTTTCAATGTTTTACATTGTATTCAGGTGTTCTCA
>NW_007234200.1:0-6375 GCF_000164805.1 Carlito syrichta | reverse complement strand
TTCACATTTTAATAATTCGTACTAAATATTTGGCAACTGCAAAACCCTCAGCCCCTCTACAAATAAAGTACAAACGGAAATTTAAAGATTACCAAGTTCATCTTAAGACAAAGTGACATACAAATACGGCAATATGATACTTTTCTCCGGGAATCTGACCTTAATTCTCCCGAGGAACTTAAGTGAGTTGACTTCCAGATACCCGATTACAACTCTCAAGAATACCAGAATGTTGCTGGGGTACTGAAATGACTGATTCATAATACCCACAAGGCAAATATCTCTGAAACATGAGAAGAGCTCAAAGCCTTGAAAATTGTTTACACCGCAGCAAGACACCCTAAGAATTTTTTGGATTGTGAACTAGTGTATCACAGATTCCTTATTCTTCTTTACCAAGTGGCCGTGTAATGTGCTGTATATGAGGTCTCCCTTTCCCCAGAATCCTGTTTGGAAACCCTGACTCTTGTTTTGTCATTACCAAGATGTCATGTAGATATTGTGACGGAGGAACCGCGTAAAAGTGGTTTCTTAGTTCTCCTTAGGTAGAGATCATATAGATTCTCGTATGAGGATTTCTATTACCTATGTTCCAGCTTCTAAACCTTGATTCTTTTTTAGCCCACAGCAGATGGCCTGTTGATTTTACGGACTTAGGACTGCTATAAACCCGATTCTTTTTCAACCTTGGCATGGGGCTGTTTATTTTCCTGTATATTAGGACTCTCATTAGACACATCCTGCTTCGAAACTCTGATTCTTTTTAGAACTTGCCAAGATGCTCTGTAGATTTTTCGGATTGAGGATTCGTGTAACCCAGATTCCTTATTCTTTCTTAGCAAAAGGTCATGTACTTGCCTGTAAATAAGAACTCCACTTTCCAGATTCATGCTCGAAAACACCATGATTCGTGTTTAGCCCATAGCAAGATGACCTTAAGCTTTTTCGAGATAGAAGACCCGAGTAACACTGATTCCTTATTCTTACTTAGCAATAGGCTGTGAAGTTTCCTCTATGTGAGGACTCCCATTACCCAGATTCCTACTTTAAAATCTGACTCGTGGTTACAACTTAGGAAGACGGCCTGTAGTTTTGGGACTGAGGATTCATATAAGGAAGATTCCTTATAGTTCCTTACCAATATGACGTGTAATTTCCTGTATATGACGACCTCCATTACTCAGCTTCCTGCTTCACTCTGCAGAATACCGAGAAAGATCCTGGTGACCGAGAATTCCAGTTTTTTGGATATCAAGAGAAAGACGTGCATAATGTTCTTTGGAACTGGAAACCATGATTCCTGGTTTCCATTCACAAGTCCTCCAAAAAATGTGGAATATTCCACACCCAAAACCCCAATTCCTACCTGCCCACCCACACGAGTTTTCTGTACTTTGCGGTCACCTGAATTGAGGAATTTTGTACTAGTAAACCTTTTGATTCTGGGGAATATGAATATGGTTGTTGATGGTCCCAGGAAACAAAAGAATTTCTAGGGCCAAATCCATGATTACAACTAACAAGAGGACCAGAAAGATCCTGAGGATCTTTAATGACAGATTTAGCGTATCCACGGAGAAAATATCGCTGAATATGTAGGAATCCAGAAGCCCAGATTGCTGATTAAAGCTTATCAAGAGGCCCTTTAGATTCCGGAAAATGAGAACTCCTAAAACCGGATTTCCTTTTAATTCTCAGTAAGATGCCCTGATTTTTCCTGTTGATTTGGTTCTAAATGCAGTATATCAAAAGACAGATGCCCAGAAGTTTCCTATGTTCATGGATTCCATGATTCCTAGTTACCATTAAATGTATGTAGTAAACGTTTGTCCATTTCTAAACTCTTGTCCCTTCTCAAAATAAAAAGGGACAGGGGAAGGGAAGGATTACAGGGTACACCTTAAGACCAGAGTTACATCCAAATATAACAAGAAGATTCTTTTTTTCCTGAAATCTGGCCTTAGTTGTTCTGCGGCACCTAAAGTACTTGGAGTGCCCAATACCATTTTCAACTTTTAAGAGGACCAGAATGTTGCTGGAGTCCTGAAATGACCGATCCATAATATCCCAATGTGAAATTGCTCTGAAAATTTTGGGGAGTTCGAAGATCTGTTTTTTGTTTGTCCCATAGCAGACAATCTGGGAATTTTTTGGAATGAGGGCATGTACAAACATGATTCTTTGTTCGTACTTAGTTGGAGGCCAAGTAGTGTCCTGTATGTGAGGATTCTCTTTTCCTTGATTCCTGTTTCAAAACCCTGATACTTGTTTAACCCTTAGTGAGAATTCTTGTAGATTTTGTGATAGAGGAACGGTAGAAAACAGATTTCTTCTCTTTTATTAGCAGGAGGCCATGTACTTTCCTGTATGTGAAGATTGCTGTTACCCACATTCATGTTTCAAAACCCTGATTATTCTTTAGCCGTCAGCAAGATGCCCTGCAGATTTTCAGGACTGAGGTCTTGTATAACCCAGATTCCTTATTTTTAATAACAGCCGTGCAGTTACCTGTATATGAGTACTCCTGTTCACAGATACATGCGTCAAAAGCTTGATTCTTGTTTAGATCTTAGGAAAACGCCGTATTTTTTTTTTGGAGATTGAGAATACATGTTACCCACATTCCTTATTCTTTCTTAGGAAAAGTCAGTGCATTTCCCTATATATGAGCATTTCATTTCCCTAGTTTATGCTTCAAAAACCCAAATTCGTGTTTAGCCCTTAGCAAGAAACCCTGAAGTTTTATTGGGATGGAAGACACGTGTAAAGCAGATTCCTTCTTTTCCTTTAACAATAGACACTGTAGTGTTTTGTATATGAGGACACCCATTATCCAGATTCCGACTCCCAGCACCTGAATGATGGTTATCTCTCACCAAGACGGTCTGTATGTTTTTGGGATGTAGGCCTCGTGTAACCAAGATTGCTTATTCTTCCATAGCCTCAGGATGTGTAGTGATCTGTATATGAGGATTCCATTATTGAAATTCCTGCTTCATTCTCAGCAATACGCATAGATATTTTCTGGTGACCTAGAATTCCAGTTGCTTGGATATCAAGAGAAGGCTCCCATAAAGTTCTTGAGTATTTGAAACCCAAGATTCTTGGTCTCTTTTCAAAAGACACACTAAAAATGTGGCGACATAGAAGCCCAGATTGCTGATTAAACCATATCAAGAGACTTTGTAGATTTAGGCGAATGAGAACTCCAATAACCGGATTCCCTTTCCGTTCTCAGCAAGATGCCCTGAATTTCCCTGTCCATGTGGATTCCAAAACTCTGTGTACAAAAATGAAGATGCCCAGATGTTTCTTAGGGACATGGAATCCATGGATCCTGGTTACATTTTAATAATTCGTACTAAATATTTGGCAACTGCAAAGCCCTCGGCCCCTCTACAAATAAAGTACAGACGGAAATTAAAGGATTACCAAGTTCATCTTAAGACCAAAGTTACATCCAAATACGGCAGTATGATACTTTTTTCTGGGAATCTGGCCTTAATTGTCCCGAGGAACTTAAGGGATTTATACTACCAGATACCCGATGACAACTCTCATGAACACCAGATGTTGCTTTAGTCCTGAAATGACTGATTCATAATACCCACAAGCCAAATATCTGTGAAACATGAGACGAGCTCGAAGCCTTGATTCTTGTTTATACCGCATCAAGACGCCCTGAGAATTTTTCGGATTGTGGAATAGTGTATCACAGATTCCTTATACTTCTTTACCGAGGAGCCGTGTAATGTCCTGTATATGAGGACTCCCTTTCACCAGAATCCTCTTTGGAATCCCTGGTTCTTTTTTTGCCATTCACAAGATGTCATGTAGATATTGTGTCGGAGGAACCATGTAAAAGAGGTTTCTTAGTTAACCTTAGCTAGAGATCATGTAGATTCTGCATATGAGGCCTGCTAGTACCTATGTTCAAGATTCTACACCCTGATTCTTGTTTAGCCCACAGAAGATGGCCGGTTGATTTTAGGGACTGAGGACTGCTATAACCCTGATCTTTTTCACCCTTGGCAAGGGGCTGTGTATTTTCCTGTATATTAGGACTCTCATTAGATACATCCTGCTTTGAAACTATGATTCTTTTTATAACTTCCCAATTTGCTCTGTAGATTTTTGGGATTGAGGACTCGTATAACCCAGATTCCTTATTCTTTCTGAGCAAAAGGTCATGTAGTTGCCTTTCAATAAGGATTCCACTTTCCCAATTCATGCTCGAAAACACCATGATTCGTGTTTAGCCCATAGCTAGATGACCTTAAGCTTTTTTGGGATTGAGGACCCGAGTAACGCAGATTCCTTATTCTTACTTAGCAATAGGTAGTGAAGTTTCCTTTATGTGAGGACTGTCATTACCCAGATTCCTTCTTCAAAAACCTGATTCGGGGATACATCTTAGGAAGATGGCCTGTAGTTTTTGGAATTGAGGACTCACATAAGGAAGATTCCTTATACTTCCTTAGCAATATGATGTGTAGTTTCCTGTATATGACGACCACCATTACCCAGCTTCCTGCTTAACTCTGCAGGATGCCGAGACATTTCCTGGTGACCGAGATTTCCAGTTTTTTGGATATCAAGAGAAAAACGTACATAATATTCTTTGGAAACTGGAATCCAAGATTCCTGGTTCCCCTTCACAATACCTCCCCAAAATGTGGTATATTCCAAACCCAAAACCTCAATTCTACCTGCCCACACACAACAATTTTCTGCACTTTGAGGTCACCTTAGTTGAGGAATTTTTTACCAATATACCGTTTGATTTTGGGGAATATGATTATGGTCGCAGATGGTTCCAGGAAAGAAAAGGATTTCTAGGGCCAAATCCTTGATTACAACTAACAAGAGGACCAGAATGATAATGAGGATCTGTAATGAGAGTTTTAGCGTATCCACGGAGAAAGTAGCTGTGAAAATGTAGTTACCCAGAAGCCCAGATTGCTGATTAAACCTTATCAAGAGGCCCTGTAGATTCCGGAAAAAGGGAACTCCTAGAACAGGATTTCTTTTTAACTCTCAGTAAGATGCCCTCATTTTTCCGGTCGATTTGGATTCCAAATTCAGTATATCAAAAGACAGATGCCCAGAAGGTTCCTAGGTTCGTGGATCCCATGATTCTTGGTTGCCTTTAAATATACGTAGTAAACATTTGGTAAGTGCGAAACCCCTGTCCCTTCTCAAAATATAAAGAGATATGGAAGGGGACGGATTACAGGGTTCACCTTAAGACCAGAGTTACATCCAAATATGGCAAGAAGATCTTTTTGTCCTGGAATCTGGCCTTAGTTGTTCTGAGGAACCTAACGGATTTGGAGTGCCCAAACCATTTACAATATTTAAGATAACCAGAATGTTGCTGGAGTCGTGAAATGACCGATTCATAATATCTGAATGCTAAATTGCTCTGAAACATTTGGGGAGCTCGAAGATCTGTTTCTTATTTGTCCCATAGTCTTGTTTGTCCCATAGCAGACAACCTGGGTATTTTCTGTTTGAGTGTGTGAACAACAATGAATCTTTATTCATAATTAGTTGGAGGTCATGTAGTGTCCTGTATGTGAGGACTCTCTTTCGCTTGATACCTGTTTTGAAACCCTGAACCTTTTTTAGCCCTTAGTAAGATGTCATGTAGATTTTTTGATAGAGGAACTGTGGAAATTAGATATCTTCCATTTATTAGCAAGAGGCCATGTAGTTTCCTGTATATGAGGATTGCTATTACCCATATTCATGCCTCTAATCCCTGATTCTTCTTTAGCCATCAACAAGGTACCCTGCAGATTTTCAGGACTAAGGACTCGTATAACCCAGATTCCTTATTTTTATCAACATCCGTGTAGTTGCTTGTATATGAGTAGCCCTGTTCACAGATACATGCGTCGAAAGCTTGATTCTTGTTTAGATCTTAGAAGACGCTGTATATTTTTTTGGAGATTGAGAAAACATGTCAGCCAAATTCCTTTTTCTTTCTTAGGAAAAGTCAGTGCATTCGTCTGTATATAAGCATTTCTTTTCCCTAGTTTATGCTTCAAAAACTCAAATTCGTGTAAAGCCCTTAGCAAGAAACACTGAAGTTTTATTGGGATGGAGAAAACATGTAAACCAGATTCCTTATTCTCCTCTAGCAATAGATAGTGCAGTTTCCTGTATATGAGGACTCGATTATCCAGATTCCTACTCCTGAAACCTGAATGGTGGTTATATCTTAGCAACACGGTCTGTAAATTTATGGGATGGAGGCCTCGTGTAACCAAGTTTCCTTATTTTGCCAAAGCAACAGGTCGTGCACTGTTGTGTATAAGAGGACTCCCATTACTGATATTCCTGCTTCATTCTCAGCAAGACGCCAAGATA
>NW_007234199.1:361102-363729 GCF_000164805.1 Carlito syrichta | reverse complement strand
TCAATTAAGTTCATTTGGTCCAGAGTCTCATTGAGGTTCCAGATCTCCTCGCTGATTTTTTGTCCTGATGATCTGTCTAGGGTTGTGAGTGGTGTATTAAAGTCCCCAGTTATGATGGTGTTAGAGTCAATATCTTTCTTTAGTTTTCCTAGAAGTTGCTTTATGAATGTTGGCGCACCTATGTTGGGTGCATATATGTTTAGGATAGATATTTCTTGTTGATGGAGGAACCTTTTATCATTATGTAGTGGCCCTCTGTATCTTTTTTAATTTTTGATAGCTTAAATGGTATTTTGTCTGAAATTAGGATCCGACTCCTCCTTTCTTTTGTGTTCCATTCGCCTGAAAATTTGTTTCCTATCCTCTTACTTTGAGTCTGTGTATGTCCTTTCTAGTTAGATTGGTCTCTTGAAGGCAGTATATTGTTGCCTGGTGATATTTTATCCATTTTGTCATTCTATGTCTTTTCAGTGGTGCGTTTAGTCCATTCACATTCAGACTAATTATTGAAATGTGAGAGTTCATCCCTATCATGGAATTCTTATTGTGTTGTTGTTCTTCCACTTGGTTTTTTCTTTTTTCTTTTCTTGTTTTTGACTTTCTTTTGGTTTTGGGGTTGATTCGTGTATATTTTATTCTTTTCCCTGTACTCTTGTGAAGAACGTTGTTCTTTTTTCCTTTTCTTCTGTGTTTAGTACTTTCTTAAGTATTTCATGTAGAGATGATTTGGTGGCAGCATAAGTTCTTAGGGATTGGATATTTGGGAAAGATTTTAATTCTCCCTCACTGATGAAGCTTAGCTTGGCCGGGTAGGTTATTCTTGGTTGAAATTGTTTGTCTTTTAGGACTTTGAAGATAGGGTTCCAAGCTCTCTTAGCCTGCAGGGTTTCTGCAGATAAATCTGCTGCTATTTTGATTGGTCTTCCGTGGTAGGTGATCTGGCCTTTTTCTCTTGCTGCCTTTAGGATTTTTTCTTTTGTGCCTACTTTATTTAGGTGAATTATTATGTGTCTAGGAGTTGGTCTTCTCATTTGTTGTTTTGCAGGGGTTCTCTGAATCTCTTGTGTTTGAATTTTTGCATCACTGATTAGATAAGGGAAGTTTTCTTGAATGATCTCATGGAAAGTTTGTTCTGATGTGGTCTCTGTTTCTCTTTCTGCCTCAGGGAGTCCGATTACTGTTAGGTTTGGCCTCTTGAGGTAGTCACTCATCTTTTGAAGGTTTTGTTCTGTCTTTTGGAGCTTATTTTCTGTGTTTTTAAGAGTTTGGGTTATTTCTGTATTTTGGTCCTCAAGCTCTGAGATTCTTTCTTCTGCTTGGCTAATCTTGCTTTTCATGCTTACCAGTTTGTTATTTATTTCATTCACAGTATTCATTATTATGGTTATCTCAGATATCAGTTCCTTCCTAGTTTCTTCTTGTGTCTCCTCAATTCTTTTTAATCTCTCCATTATTGTTTTGATATCTACATTTACAGTTTGAGACCCTTCATTCTGGGGGCTTTTCATTGTTTGCATTCCAAAGTCAGTTTTCTCAGTGTCTGCTCTCCCAGGCATCTGGGAGAGACCCATACTCTTCTTTTGGTTTTTCTTCATTTCTGTAGATTTTTCTCACTCTCCCCCTTTCCCTCCCCTTCTTCAATTCTGTTTTTGAGGGAAGGTGGGGTTGCTTTTATTTCTCTTCTGCAATGTCCTGTTCTTCCTTATGAGGGTCTTCTGGCTTTGTTCACTTTTCCCTCTGCTTTACAGTCTGTCTGTTCAGCAGTATGTAATCTTGGTCCCTAGATTTAAAAAGGGGGCGTATAAAAGAGGAAAATAATGGAGGAAGGGGGGTCAATAGGGAGTTAGAAAGAGAGAAGTGCGAGAGGGAAAACAGATATTCATACCAACTATCAGGTGAGAAAGAGACACAGGGCCGGGAAGAGGTGAAGAAAGACATGTAAGAAAGATTCCCTAAAGCGTAGTGATAGCTACACAGAGACAGTCCAATAAAATCGAGAAACAGTGTAAGTCAGAAGGTAAACAACAGATGTGATCTAAACCAACAGTTGCAATGATAAAATCATAAGTCAAAATAAGCGAAAGAGAGAAGTGCGAGAGCGAAAACAGATATACATACCAACTATCAGGTGAGAAAGAGACACAGGGCCGGGAAGAAGTGAAGAAAGACAGGTAAGAAAGATTCCCTAAAGAGTACTGATAGCTACACAGAGATAGGCCAATAAAATCAAGAAACAGTGTAAGTCAGAAGGTAAACACCAAACATGAGCTAAACTAACAGTTTCAATGATAAAATCATAAGTCAAAATAAGCGATCAGACTAGAGTCACTTCTCCGATCTCCGATTCCGGCCGCTCCCTTTTGTTTTTTGTTGCAGCATAGGGGTGGGGTTTTGTCTCCTGTTTCGCCCTGTTTCCTTAGGAACTGAGGTAAAGTTTGTTGATAGGTGGGCAGGGCAGTGGAAGTCTCTGCATGGAGAATAGCAAGGTAGTTTAAGCAGATCTGTTTTTCTCCACTTGTCTGGGTCCCCCGGTTTGGGATCTTGCACTGAGTGCCTCAGCCAGGGTGGGCCCGGAGTTCCAGAGCTCCAAAGCTCCAAAGTGCAGGCAGTGGGCGGCGAGAGTGGCT
>NW_007234199.1:358298-361082 GCF_000164805.1 Carlito syrichta | reverse complement strand
GAGAGTGGCTCTGGGCCCCCCACAGGGTACTTCAGACAGGAATGGGACCAGTGTCTCTGAGGGGCAGGTGCCCAGAGCCTCCCTGTGTGACCAGCGGCTTGGTGCCAGGTGCCGGACTGGAGATAATGCAGCTGGGGAGGGAGCCAGAGGGGGCTGGGACCCAAAACTCCCACGCACGCAGTAGAATAGCAGCAGCAGGGGGCTGCAATATCTGGCCTTAGGAAATGAGGTAAAGTTTGTTGATAGGTGGGCAGGGCAATGGAAATCTCTGCCTGGAGAATGGTGAGGCAGTTTAAGCAGATCTGTTTTTCTCCGCTTTTCTGGGTCCCCCGACTTGGGGTCTCATGCTGAGTGCCTCAGCCAGGATGGGCCCGGTGTTCCTGAGCTCCAAAGTTCCAAAGTTCCAAAGGTCAGGCAGTCAGAGGTGAGAGTGGCTCTGGGCCCCCCACAGGGTACTTCAGCCAGGAATGGGAACCATGTCTCTGAGGGGCGGTCGGGCACCCAGAGTCTCCCTGTGTGACTAGCGGCTTGGTGCTGGGTGCCGGGCTGGAGACAATGCTGCCGGGGAGGGAGCTGGAGGGGGCTGGGACCCGAGACTCCTACACACACGCAGTGGAACAGCAGCAGGAGGGGGCTGCAGTATCTGGCCTTAGGAAATGAGGTAAAGTTTGTTGATAGGTGGGCAGGGCAATGGAAATCTCTGCCTGGAGAGTAGCAAGGCAGTTTAAGCAGATCTGTTTTTCTCCGCTTGTCTGGGTCCTCCAGCTTGGGGTCTCGCGCTGAGTGCCTCAGCCAGGGTGGGCTAGGAGTTCCAGAGCTCCAAAGTTCCAAAGGGCAGGCGGTGAGCGGCAAGAGTGGCGCTGGGCCCCCCACAGGGTACTTCAGCTAGGAATGGGACCGGTGTCTCTGAGGGGCGGGCACCCAGAGCCTCCCTGTGTGACCGGCAGCTTGGTGCTGGGTACCGGGCTGGAGACAATGCAGCCGGGGAGGGAGCTGGAGGGGGCTGGGACTGGAGACTCCCACACACGCAGTAGAACAGCAGCAGTAGGGGGCCGCAATATCTGGCCGTGCGTGCGACCGAAGTTCCTGAGCCTGGCACCAGCATGGTTGGTGGTGGGCTGGGGGATGGGGGAAAGGAAGTAATAGCCTTTTTGGGAACTCACGTTCAGAGAATCTCACCAGTTCACCTATGCCGTCGCCATCTTGCTTCCCAATCTCCTCAGTGTAGTTTTAATTTGCATCTCCTTAATGATTAATGAGGTTGAACATTTCTTCATGTGTCTTCTTTTGAGAAGTGTCTGTTCATATCTTTGTCCACTTTGTGATGGGGTTGTTTGTTTTTTTCTTTTCAGCACATTTGAGTTCCTTGTAGATCCAAGATTTTAGGCCTTTGTCAGACATGGAGTTGGCAAATACTTTTTCCCAGTCTGTGGGCTGTCTCCCTGCTCTCTTGATGGTTTCTTGGCTTTGCAGAAGCTTGTCAGTTTAATGAGGTCCCACTTGTCTAAATTGTCTCTTTTGGCCCGTGCGTTTTGGTTTTATTCAGGAATTGGATGCCAGTTCCAATATCCATAAGGGTATGTCCTGCATTTTCTAAGGTTCTTATGGCTGGAGGTTTTACATTAAGGTCTCTGATCCATTTTGTGTATGGGCATAGATGGGGATCTTGTTTGAACCTTTTGCATGTGGTCAGCCAGTTTTCCCAGCACCATTTACTGAATAGGTTCTCCTCTTCCCAGTGATGGGTGGTGGAGGCTTTGTTGAAGATGAGTTGGTTGAGAAATTGAGGTTTTGCTTCTGGAATTTCAATTCAATTCCATTGGTCTATATGCCTGTTCCTGTACCAATACCAAGCTGTTTCGATTATTATAGCTTTATAGTAAAGTTTGAAGTCTGGTGTTGTGATACCTCCTGCTTTTTTTTTTTTTTTTTTTTTTGCTGAGATTGTTCTGGCTATTCTTGATCATTTGTGTTTCCATATGAATTCCTGTATTGTTTTTTCTAGCTCTGAGAAGAATGTTGGTGGTAATTTGATGAGTATTGCATTAAATCTGTAGATTGCCTTAGGTAAGATGGACATCTTCATAATGTTGATTCTTCCGATCCATGAGCATGGGATATTTTTCCACTCGTCTGTGTCATCTTTGATTTCTTTGAGCAGTGTTTTGTAGTTTTCATTGTAAAGGTATTTCACATTTCTGGTTAGGAAGATGCCAAGGTATTTCATTTTTGTGTGTGGCTATTTTGAATGGAATTGTACTTTTTATTTGGGTTTCTGTTTGTTTATTATTGGTGCAAAGAAATGTGATTGTCTTTTGCACCTTTATTTTATACCCTGAGACTTTGACAAAGTCCTTTATCAGTGCAAGGAGGTTTTTGACAAATTGTCTTGGATTTTCAAGGTACACAATCATGTCGTCTGCAAAGAGACATAACTTGACTTCCTCTTTTCCTATTTGGATACCCCTGATTGCCTTCTCTTCTCTGATTGCTCTAGCCAGGACTTCCAATAATATATTGAACAGGAGGGGTGAGAGTGGGCATCCTTGTCTTGTTCTAGTTTTCAAGGGAAATGGTTTCAATTTTTGTTTGTTTAGGAGTATGCTGGCTGTGGTTTTCTCGAAGATGACTTTTACTATTTTGAGGTATAATCCACATATGCCTAGATGTTTGAGGGTTTTTATCAAGAAGCCGTGCTTGATTTTATCAAAAGGTTTTTCTGCATCTAATGATATAATCATGTGGTTTTTGTTTTGACATCTGTTGATGTATTTAATTACATTT
>NW_007234199.1:352637-358035 GCF_000164805.1 Carlito syrichta | reverse complement strand
TCCAGGGTTTTTTTTTTTTTGTAGGTAGTTTTCTTATTACATAGTCAATTTCCTTGATTGTTATTGGTCTATTTAGGGTCTCGATTTCTTCTTGTTCCAACCTAGGCCGCTGTGTGATGTCAGAAAGTCTTCCATTTCCTTAAGGTTTTCATGTTTGTTTCCATACAAGTGTACCTAGTAATCTCTAATGATCTTTTGTATTTCTTCAGGGTAGGATGTGATTTCATCATTTGTGTTTCTGATTGTGTTTATTTGGGCTTTTTCTCTCTTTTTCTTGGTCAGTCTAGCTAGGGGACCATTAATCTTGTTTATCCTTTCAAAGAACCAGCTTTTATTTCATTGATTTTTTTTTTTATTCTCTTTTTGTCTTCTTTGTCCTGGATTTGGGCTTTTATTTTGGTGATCTATGTCCTTCTGCTGAAGTTAGGGTTTTGGTGGTCTTTTTTCCAGCTTCGTTGGGTGACTTATTAGGCTGTTAACTTGTGATCCTTCCATTTTCTTCATGTGCATTTGTAGGGATATGAATTCCCCTCTTACTACAGCTTTCATGACATCCCAGAGATTTTGGTAAGATGTTTCTTCATTTTCATTTGTTTCCAGGTATCTTTTAATCTCCATTTTAATTTCATCATTGACTCAGAAGTTGTTTAGCATCATGCTGTTTAGTGACAATGTCTTTGTGGATTTTGGGGGAACCTTGTTGGTGTCAATGTTTATTTTTATTCCACTGTGGTCTGAGAAGGTGCATGGCAAAATTTCGATCTTTTAAAATTTGCTTATGGTTGATTTATGGCCAAGTTTGTGGTCAATCTTAGAGTATATTCCATGCAGTGATGAGTAGAATGTATATTCTGTGGTCATTGTATGGAATGTTCTATAAGTATCAATTAAGTCCATTTGGTCAAGAATTACGTTGAGCTTCCAGATCTCGTTGCTGAATTTTTGTCCTGATGTTTTGTCTAGGACTGTGAGTGGGGTATTGAAGTCCCCAGGTAAATAGTATTAGAGTCAGTATATTTTTTCAGTTTACCTAGAAGCTGCTTTATGAAAGTTGGCACTCCTATGTTGGGTGCATATATGTTTAGGATGGATATTTCTTGTTGATGGATTGAGCCTTTTATCATTATATAGTGGCCTTTTGTATCTTTTTAAATTTTTGATAGCTTGAAGGGTATTTTGTCTGAAATTAAGATTGCGACTCCTCCTTTCTTTTGTGTCCCGTTCACCTGAAAATTAGTTTCCCATCCTCTTACTTTGAGTCTATGAGTGTCCTTTCTAGTGAGGTGAGTCTCTTGAAGGCAATACATTGTTGCCTGGTGATATTTTATCCATTTTTCCCATTCTATGTCTTTTCAGTGGTGCATTTAGTCCATTCACATTTAGACTAATTATTGAAATGTGAGAGTTGATCCCTATCATAAGATTCTTACAGAGTTGTTGTTATTGTTCCTGTTTGTTTGTTGTCTTTCTTTTGGTTTTGGAGTTGGTTCATGCATGCTTTTAATCTTGCTCCTGTATTCTTGTAAGAGCATTGTTGTTCTTTTTTCCTTTTCTTCTGTGTTCAGTACTTTCTTAAGTGTTTCTTGTAGAGGTGATCTGGTGGCAGCATAGGTTTGGATATCTGGGAAAGATTTCAATTGTCCCTCACTGATGAAGCTTAGCTTGGATGGGTAGATTATTCTTGGTTGAAATTGTTTATCTTTTAGAACTTTGAAGATCGGGCTCCAAGCTCTTCTAGCCTGGAGGGTTTCTGTAGATAAATCTGCTGCTGTTTTAATTGGTCTTCCCTGGTTCATAGTCTGACCTTTTTCTCTTGCTGCCTCTAGGATGTTTTCTTTTATACCTACTTTGTTTAGGCAAATTATTATGTGTCTGGGAATTGGTCTTCTCATTTTTTGTCTTGCAGGGGTTCTCTGAATCTTTGGTGTTTGAATTTTTGCATCACTGATGAGATAAGGAAATTTTCTTGAATGATTTCATGAAATGTTTGTTCCAGTGTAACCTCAGACTCTGCCTCAGGAAGGCCAATTACTCTTAGGTTGGGACTCTTAAAGTAATCATTCATCTCTTGAAGGTTTTGTTCTGTCTTTTAAAGCTTCTTTCTATGTTTTTGACAGTTTGGGTTATTTCTGTATTTTGGTCTTCAAGTTCTGAGATTCTTTCTTCTGCTTGGCTAATTTTGCTTTCCATGCTTATTAGTTTGTTATTTATTTCCATCACAGTATTCTTTACTGCTGTTGTTTCTGTCATCAGCTCCTTCCTATTTTCCTCTTGTCTCTCCTCAATTTTTTCATTCTCTCTAATAATGCTTTGATGTTTGGATTTGTTGCATGTGACCAGTCATTCTTTGGGCTCTTCATTGTTTGTGTTCCGAAGTCTGTTTTCTCAGTGTCTGACCTTCCAGGGGTTTGTGTGAGACCTATATTCTTCTTTTGCTTTTTCTTCATTTGTGCAGATTTTCCTCCCTACTTTTTCCTTCCCTCCACTTTCCCGTCTTATTTAATTCTGCTATTCAGGAGTGGAGAGGTTGCTTTTACTTCTGTTTGTTCAATCTCCTATTCTTCCTTATATATTTTCTCTTGCTTTGTTCAATTCTGGAGTTGAACTGTAGGTTGGGGTGGTCCTTTTTGCAGTTTTGAGATTTAATAAGGGGGAGCTGTGATTCAAAATCTATCTCCACATCTCGGTATCCGCTGACAGGTGTGTGGATAATCTGAAACCCACTTCCCACTGCCTTGGAATATGTCCATGCAGTGGGCTTGTAGGTTTACTCCCTGAAAACAATATGAGGTTAACAGAGGGAAGAGAATGTAGCAGGCAGTGGAGGCGGGGGGAGACGGGGGTGGAGAGAGAGAGGAGTAAGAGGAAAAACAGATGAGTGTACTGACTGACAAGTGAAAAGAGACACAAAGACTGGAACACAAAGAAAAACACTAACCATGACTACAGACTAACGAACAACCATATGAAAAAAGTAAAATATGCAATGATGCTAACATACAAGCTAACCAACCTCCTTATCGGTGTGCTATTTCTCTATACAAAGATGTGGTTTACAGAGAAATTTTAAAAAAAAGGAATAGATTAAAATCAGCCAACTAGCAGAACCAACCAAGCAGACTCTGAGACTTCTTTAAGTCAATTGTCCTTTCAGCTCTGGTTTATAGCTGTTTTTGCAGGCTGGTAGATTTGTTCACAGTTAGGGTCAGTTCCCCCTGGCCTGCTGTGAAGGGTTGTTCAGATCTGGGCTCCCTGCCCAGTCTATTATTCAGATCTGACCTGTGTCTATTTATCAAGGGGGAAAAGCTTCTGTCATTCCCCTTTTGATGTTGTTACCTTGGATCCCTAGCAGGTTGTGCTGTCTCACGGCTCCAGTTGATCGTTATCTGCAGCTGCTGAAGCCTGCAAGTCTGTTTTTTTTTTTAAACCATACCATGATGTCTTGATTTATGCAGTTTTATAGTAAGTCTTGAAATCAGGCAATGTGAATTCTCCAACTTCAATATTATGTTGACTATTCTAGGTCTTTTTCTGTCTTTATTGATATATATTGACATATAAAAGTTGTATATATTTATGGTATACAGTGTTTTAATATGCCATTGTGAAATAAGTACCACAGGCAAGCTAATTAACGTATTTGTCACCTCACAGTATAATTTTTTGTTTGTGATAACGTTTAAGGTGTATTCCAAGCAATTTTAAATTAAATAATAGAGTTTGAGTAATTGTAATCACTATTCTATACATTTGATCTCTAGAACTTATTCATTCTGGATAACTGAAAGTTTGTACCCCTTGACAACATCTCAGAGCTTTATAATCAGTTTGTTGATAGCCACAAAATAACTTGCTGATAATTTGATTTGGATTGTGTTGAATCTATAGATAGAGTTGGGAAGAACAGACATCCTGACAATATTTTTTTAAATAATTTTTTTATTTTAAAGATGTGGATTACAATTCAGGGTTAGGTATACAAACCTTGATTATGCAGGTACCCTTGTTGATGAGGTGTACCTCTCCCTCCCCTAGCAATTTCCCTCAACTGCCAATCCCACCCCCCTCCCCTGGCAATTTCCCACTACTGCCAATTCCTTTCTTATAATGACAGTATTGACTCTTTCTATCCATAAATATGGAATATCTCTCCACTTATTTAGCTCTTATTTTGATACTCTTTGTTAGAGTTTTATACTTTTCCTTGTATAGATCTTGAACATAGTGTGTTAGAGTTAACTTGTTTCATTTTTCTGGGTGCCATTGTAAATGGTATTGGATTTTTAATTTTAAGTTTTTTTAATCCTTCTTTAGTTAATTACTTTATTTTATTTTATTATAAACATGTGGGGTACAATTCAGGGTTAGGTATACAAACGTTGATTATGCAGGTACCCTTGTTGATGAGGTATGTCCCTCCCTCCCCTAGCAGTTCCCCTCAACTGCCAATACCACCCCCTCCCCTGACAGTTTCCTACTACTGACAGTTGCTTTCTTTTTTTTTTTGAGTTGGAGTCTCACTCTGTCGCCCAGACTGGAGTGCAGTGGCTGCTCCTGGCCACCGCAGCCTTGACCTGCTGGGCTCCAGCAATCCTTCCACCTCAGCCTTCCAAGTAGCTGGAACTACTGGCGCACGCTACCACGCCCGGCTAATTTTTGATTTATTGTAGAGATGAGGTCTCGCCAAGTTGCCCAGGCGGGTCACGAACGCACAGGCTCAGGCAATCCACTCACCTCAGCCTCCCAAAGGTGCAGGATTACAGGCTGAGCCACCGAGCCCGGCTGACAATTGCTTTCTTATAGTATTATAATTGTTCAAGTTCTGCTTATGAGTGAGAACATACAGCTGCTCTTTGTTTCAGTGATAGATCACTGAACATAGTCAACTCTAAATCCAATCAAGTTGCTGCGAAGTCTACATGTTTGTCCTTCTTTATGGCTGCATAATATTCTATTGTGTTTATGTACCACATTTTTAAAATCCAGTACAGCTTTGATGGGCAGCATGGTTGGTTCCATGTTTTTGCTATTGTGAATAGAGCTGCAACAAACATACATGTGCAGGTATCTTTTTTGTAAAATTATTTGAGTTCCTCTGAGCATATTTCCAATAGAGGAATTGCTAGGTCATATGGAAGGTCAGTTTCTAGTGCTGTCAGAGACCACCACACTGTCTTCTAAAGAGGTTGCACTAGTTTGCATTCCCACAAGCAGTGTAGAAGCACTCCTTTTTCTTGACACCCTCGCCAGCATCTGTTGTTGCTTGTTTTATTAATGATTGCCATTCTTACTGGGGTTAGGTGCTATCTGAATGTGGTTTTGATTTGCATTTCTCTGATGATGAGTGAGGCTGAGCACTTTTTCATGTGTCTGTTGGTTGCCTGTATATCTTCTTTTG
>NW_007234199.1:351006-352403 GCF_000164805.1 Carlito syrichta | reverse complement strand
CTGCTCTCTTGATGGTTTCTTTTGCTTTGCAGAAGCTCGTTAGTTTGATGAGTTCCCACTTGTCTATCTTATTTCTTAAGGTATGGGCTTTTAGGTTTCTGTATAGGAATTGGTTGCCAGTTTCAATTTCCATAAGTGTGTTTCCTGCGTTTTCTAAGATTCTTATAGTTTGAGGTTTTACGTTTAGGTCTTTGACCTATTTAGAGTTAATTTTTGTGTATGGTGATAGGTAGGAGTCGTGTTTCAATCTTCTGCATGTGATCAGCCAGTTTTCCCAGCACCATTTACTGAATAGGTTCTCCTCTCCCCAGTGGTTGTTGTTGGAGGCTTTGTCAAAGATGAGTTGGTTGAGAAATTGAGGCTTTGCTTCTGGAATCTCTATCCTGTTCCATTGGTTTATATGCCTGTTCTTGTACCCATGCCAGGCTGTTTTGATTACTGTAGCCTTATAGAAGTTTGAAGTCTGGGAGTGTGATACCTCCTGCTTTGTTTCTTTTGCTAAGGATTATTATGGTTATTTGAGATAATTTATGTTACCATATGAATTTCTGTATTGTCATTTCCAGGTCTGAGAAGAATGATGTTGGTAACATATTGGGTATTGTGCTGAATCTGTCGATTGCCTTTGGTAAAATGGACTTTTTAACAGTGTTGATTCTTCCTATCTGTGAGCATGGGATATTTTTCCATTTGTTTGTGTCTTCTTGGATTTCTTTGAGCAATGTTTGTAGTTCTCATTGTAAAGGTCTTTCACTTCTCTGGTTAGAAGATGCCAAGCTATTTTATTTTTTTGGTGGCTATTGTGAATGGGATCGTTCCTTTAATTTGGGTCTCTGCCTGTTTATTGTTGTTGTATAGGAATGTGGCCGCCTTTTGCACATTTATTTTGTAACATGAGACTTTCTCAAAATCCTTTATCAGTGCAAGCAGGTTTTTGACAGATTCTTTTGGATTGTCAAGGTATAGAATCATATCCTCAGCAAACAGGGATAACTTGACTTCTTTTCCTATTTGGATACCCCTAATTTCCTTCTCTTGTCTAATTGCCTGAGGTAGGACTTCCACCACAATGTTAATCAAGAGGGGTGAGAGTGGGCAGCCTTGTCTTGTTCTAGTTTTCAGAGAAAATGTTTCCAGTTTCTGTCCATTTAGCAATATGTTAGCTGTGGGTTTATCATAGATGACACTTAGTATTTTGAGGTATGTTCCTTCTATACCTATATGTTTGAGGTTTTTTTTTTTTTTTTTTTTTTTTATCAAGGAGTGATGCTGGATTTTTCTGCATCTAATGATATAATCATGTGGTTCTTGTTTTTACATTTGTTGATGTATTTAATGACATTTATGGTCTTGCAAATGTTGAACCAGCCCTGCATCCTGAGGATGAAGCCTACTTG